>NW_015506467.1:101581-191458 GCF_001515645.1 Sinocyclocheilus grahami | reverse complement strand
TATATATTTCAAAAAATGGGGGGGGGGGTATCACAGTTTTATCAAAATATTAAACAACAAAAACTGTTTTCAGCATTGATTATAATAATAAAAACCATTATTGTGGTTAATTGTGCACCAATAATAATTGAGCAGCAAATCAGCATATTAGAATGATTTCTGAAGTATCACACTGAAGACTGGCGTAATGATGCTGAAAATTCAGCTTTGATCACAGGAATAAATTACATTTTACAACATATTAATATACAAATCACTTCTTTGAAATTATAATAATATTTCACAATTGTACTCTTTTTACTGTATTTTTGCTCAAATAAATGCAGCCTTGGTGAGCAGAGTAGTCTTCTTTCAAAAACATAAAACATTTTATGTACTGTAGGTAGAATTTAGTTAGAAGCACATTTTTCCCCAGTAAGGCAAGGCAAGTTTATTTATATAGCACATTTCATACACAATGGTAATTCAAAGTGCTTTACATAAAATGAAGTAAAATAATCATAACAAAAATCATAACAATAAAACAAGGAATTTAAAAACGTTTAAAATGATTTAAAAATTGATTTAAAATGAATTTAAAACAGTTCAAAATAGAAAATGATTAAGGTCTGACTCCAGAATCACACCAAGATTCTTGACTAGATTTTTAGTTGTTTGAACCCTAGAGTCAAGGTATGCGTTCAACTTGAGAACTTCATCTTTGTTTCCAAATGCAAGGACTTCATTTTTTTCCTTGTTTAACTGAAGAAAGTTCTGGCACATCCAACTATTAATTTCATCAATACATTGGCAGAGGGAGTCATTAGGGCTGTAGTCATTTGGTGATAAGGCTAGGTAAATCTGGGTATCATCAGCATACCCAATAATTTGGGTTCTTTCTCATTATTTGACTTAGTGGGAGCATATACAGGCTAAACAAGAGCGGTGCAAGAATTGAGCCTTGTGGGACTCCGCATGTCATGGACGTCCACTTAGACTTATGCTCTCCGATACTCACATAATAAGCTCTCCCTTCTAAGAATGACCTGAAACAATTGAGAGCCATCCCAGAAAGCCAGACCCAGTTTTCCAGTCTCTCTAGAAGTATGTTATGATCGACAGTGTCAAATGCAGCACTGAGATCTAGTAGTACCAGCACTGATATTTTGCCAGAATCAGAATTAAAGCGAATATCATATGCTCTCCGATACTCACATAATAAGCTCTCCCTTCTAAGAATGACCTGAAACAATTGAGAGCCATCCCAGAAAGCCAGACCCAGTTTTCCAGTCTCTCTAGAAGTATGTTATGATCGACAGTGTCAAATGCAGCACTGAGATCTAGTAGTACCAGCACTGATATTTTGCCAGAATCAGAATTAAAGCGAATATCATTTATTATCTTTATGAGCACTGTCTCTGTGCTGTGATGCGGTCGGACACCAGATTGAAAATTGTCCAGGTATCCATTTGATTTTAAGTAGTTGTTCAGCTGATTAAAAACTACCTTTTCAATAATCTTGCCTATAAAAGGAAGATTTGATATTGGTCTATAGTTGCTCAATATGCTCTTTTTCAGAAGGGGTTTAACAACTGCAGTTTTCAGGGAGTTTGAACAAGTCCCAGAAAGAAGTGAGGCGTTCACCACTTCTAAGAGATCTGCTTCTAAACAGTTAAGCACCCTTTTGAAAAAAGATGTGGGAAGTGTGTCAAGATATCAGGTTGACGATTTAAGGTGCTGTACTATTTCTTCTAAAATGTTGCTGTCAATTGCTTCAAACACAGACATAGTAACTGCTTTTTGAAATTGCGGTCGAGTCTGTCTGACCTCTGCATAACTTGAGGATGTGCCAATCGCCTTCCTGATATTATTGATCTTCTCAGAAAAGAAGGAAGCAAACTCATTGCATTTGCTGTCGGAGAGCATTTCACTGGGAATCTGACTACTGTTATACAGTAAACCTATGTTGCAATCTACAGAGTAAACAGAGCAGTATTTAGTAAGTATTAAGTTTTGTATTGCATTATGAATATAGTGTGTGAAAGAAGCAGTTGGATTTGTCATTACCAGAAGAGAAGGAAGAGCAGACATGTTCTCTCTTGCCCACAGCTCTCATTAGCAGCTGTTAACATCAGACACTCACACTACAGCACAGCACAAGGGCGATATGGACACGGCCCTCGCAGAAGTCAAGCAGATTTGGGTGTGAGAGAGTCATGTCGGACTTAAGAATTGATTAAACGCTCGCAGGCGGCCCTCGGGTTCGTAATATCAGAGTTTAATTGGAGCTGTCAGATGGCAAGTTAATCCGACCTCCCGTAAATCTGTGGAGATATTTCCGATGAAGGACCAACTGATGTATGACAGAACGGTCACATTAGCTCCTCTGCCTCGAGCCAACGCTGAAATAAATCACAACATCGTCTGTTGTTCATTTATTTTTAAACCCACTTTAACCGCATGGCGCATGCTTGAGGAGCTTCTGGGCACTTGACACTTCAAAAGCACACTCGAGTCTCAAGGAATTGTCATTTAGACACATGAAAATGGAGAATTAAAAAGTAAAGAGGCCAGAAATAAAACAGGCTCTCAACTAAAGGAGAATCCTGCTGGTATATTCCTTTCAGAAAGTCAGAATTTCCAACTTCTGACTTGCAAAAGTGCAAAAGAACAAGATTTGAAGTAGGACTTCCAAAGATCTGATTTCAGTCTTATCAAGATGTGATTTATCATTTATCCTCCAGAATTTGTTTGCCAAACACTTGCAAAGATAATGGCTGCCAGTGCTGGGTACTGATTATATGGAACTGAGTTACTGATTACAGTATATGCAATCTGGATATCATTAGATTCCAAAAGCACTTGTAATTACATTACATTTTAAACTGTTTATACTCATACAGCAAAAATATATTTTCATATATATTTGTAAATGTATTTCAAAATGTACAAAAATGCATTTGCTAAAATATGTTTCAAAATAGATTTACATAAATAAATTTTCTACCAGTATATTTATGAATATATATTGTAAAAGCATTTGAACAAAAATATATTTAAATCTAGTTTTAATCTCTAGTTAGTTATGGTATACAGTATGAAGGTTGAAACTAAATATAGTTTCTATTTAAAAATATATTTAATTGAGCTTCACTGTTTGCAACATACATTTACTGTAGCATAAATTTAAAATATTTTTGTCCACAATATACAGTGGGTACGGAAAGTATTCAGACCCCCTTACATTTTTCACTCTTTGTTATATTGCAGCCATTTGCTAAAATCATTTAAGTAATTTTTTTTTTCGATCTGGGGCTCTACGCAAGATCTCACCCCGTGGGGTCAAAATGATCACAAGTGAGCAAAAATCCCAGAACCACACGGGGGGACCTAGTGAATGGATGCAATAATCGCATGCCAATGTGCATTGGCTCGTTTAGTTTACACTCGAAGTAGATTGGTCCCTCTAAACGAGATCCCAATTCGTCGGTCCTCCGACGTGACGTCTCCGTTCCCTCCTTCAGGGAACGAGGGTTACATACGTAACCGAGACGATATATATATATACTGTATATATTTTTTTTTTTTATGGATTACATGATTGCATAAGCTTTTATTTACACTAGTGCTGGGTGATATGGACAAAAATATTATCACATTTTTATACTATATACAGGAATCACAATAATAATCACAGCAGACTGAAAACAAGACATGCACTGACTGCCATGACATGTTGTGTGAAAAATCAGAGCAAGATTAGAATTGCTGAAGTACACGAGCAGAAGTAAAATGCAAGCATAAGATATTAGTTTACTTATAACTGCACCATTTTAATGGCAATTGCAATAAAAAAAATTATTTTCATGCATTTTTTTTTTTTTGCATCCGATTGAGCAGTCAGTTAAAATAGTTTTGGTAAACACACACTTTTCATTTGCATCTTTGCATGAAGTTGGCCATTTCTTGTTGCAAGCCGTTCCCACAATCCTGCTAGAAAATGAATTGACATTTTTAGCGCAGGACTTCATCAAACATCCACTAATATTGCACATTTCAGACTGATGAAATAAATTAGTCTGATATTTCACAGCCTCTACTTTGAGATTGAAATAAATCATGCATTATTTATTAGCACTTCTTCCTTGTTTGTTTGTTTTTTTAATCTTCTGTAGTTACTTTAAAACTTAATTTTCTGATGCTTAGATCTGACACAACACAACACTGTGAAATTCATGGCCATATTCAGAATAACATACTGTAGCTCTGCACATTACCCAGCATGCATTGCATTTATGATATAATTGGCTGGATAATTTGGGCAATCAGTAAAAGTGTGCAAAACGGGTTTGGGTGAGTGTTTTGTGATTTACCATTATGCAGCTTTGAAGTGCTCTGATAGTAGCACTGGAGTGTTATATATTTGTGTTTAGAACAAAATCTGCTTATATACTGTATATAGGTCATATGTGTACAGTATGTACATTTTTACACGAATATCACAATTATTTACTAGATATGCCAAAATAAAACAAACTGCATTGAATACTATATCCTGCAATGCAATGCACTCAACTTGACCTTAGAATGGAAAACTGTATTTACCTTGGCATAGTTGAATAATAACAGTTCTGTACATGAAAATGACATACCGTGAGCCTCAAACACCATAGTTTCTTCCTTCTTATGTAAATGTCGTGCATGCAAAAGACCACTGAAAAATAGGCGAATCAGAACATAACACCGACTGTGACATTACAGTTGGGATCACTAATAGTTACTCCCCCAACATTAACATATACCCGCCCATGTTCTATGGCAGCCGCCAGCCGAACCTGCACAGCCAAATCATCAGAAGTTCTGCAGGTATTGTGAAGAAACAAGCGAGGATAATAGCGAAAATGGCAGGTCATGGAAATAAATGTTATGTTCCAGGCTGTGCAGGGGATGTGATGTGCAGGGATGGGTTGGTGTCTGTATTCAGAAAGGCACAGAAAACAAATAACATGCGTTTAAATAAAATAACGCGAACCACTAAAGGGACATGGTTAGCTGCTTGCTAGTGGTAGCCTGTTACATTGAGCACGTGCGATCACAAATCTCGAAAGTGAAAGTAAATCGTGATCGTGCATTATGCGGCTCCCTGATGCCCGCATTTTATATACAGTATAATTACCCAACGATATAACTGCGAGAGACAGCATTGAAATATATATTTTTCCTGTGTTTTCGTCCTGCTGTGTGAGCTACTGAAATGAGCCGCACTGTGAAACAGCCAATCAGAGCAGAGCTCAACATTATTATTCATGACCCTTCCAAATAAGGTAAAAACAGACCATTTCATTCTACGGACAAATCCTAGGGTTGTAAATGGACATGGAAAACCATTTCTGGAGATTTGTTGCTCTTACCTAAGCCACATACCTTCTATGTAGATATCAGAGAATAATTCAAAATATTGTATCGGTGCATTCTATGGCACCTTTAAGTGTGATAAATGAACCGTATTAATTACAGATGTTTTTTATGTATCTTTATTGACTCAATATTAAATATGAGAGCCAAAAAGGTCTATATTACACCAAATTTTATTTAAAACTGCATTAAACGGTGCATAAAACACTAGGAATTGATCACAAGAGCTAGATGAAAGTAAACGAATCACAGGAACAGTTTCTTCTCTTTTGCGAGAGAGATAGTTGTCATCAAAACAGTTTGAGGTCTTTTTTCAAATGTAAAGCTCAAATATTATGTGCACATAAATCTAACACTTGTAAATACAGCTCATGTGGTTTATGTGTTTGCCTCATCAAATTTTTAATAGATGGGTCTGCAAAAATACTAATCGGATGAATCACGTTTGAGAGAGGCGGGGCATAGAGGACCTACAATAATGTACAGTATTTGAAAAATAATGTGTTTTTTGAACATTAAAGCATGTCAACATATTCTGTTACACCAATTACACAAAATAATTATCTTTAAAAAAGCAAGTTAGTTTATTTACAATAAATTAACAGTAAAGGTGATTTACTGAACATACAAAGTTTGCATTTATGCATTTAGCAGATGCTTTTATCCAAATGTATTTCTTTGATTTCTGAAAGGATGCAGCATATATATACTGTATGTGCTATTCCATGAAAACGATGAAATCTGCCATCCAGAGATAAAGTTTTGATCAGCGTTTCTAATTTGTTTGCATTTTATTTTGTGATTTCACTCAAATGGATAGCAGTCCAAGGAGCTTGTGTCAGAGAGCTTACTAATGTGACTTTCTCCATTGATAACCACAACGACAATTCAGCAAAACATGAAAAATGACAAATTGAAGTGCATGAAATACAATAACTAAATTGCAATTCCTGCTTGACAATTGGACACGCTTCCTGTTCTTTAGATCCATCCTGCCGTGAGCTATTGAATAATGTGGTGAGGACAAAATCCCATGCACATAATTACACACAATCCATTATTTGTTGTTTGAGTTTAGTCTTTTGGGTGTTTTAAAGGGGTCATGAAAAGCATTTTTTATTTATTTTATGATGTTTCCTGAGGTGCACTGACAATCTAAGTATGTTCTCTTTTTTTCTCAAAACCAGTCATAATTCAGATAGAAATAGGGATTTTCTACCCTTCTAATTTAGCCTCTGATTTGAACGCTCTGTTGGAAGGGGCGTGTTTGCTGTGAGGCTCAATAGAAACGCCCACTGCTGTGATTGGCTAACATCTTTGCATGTGAAATGAGCATTGTATATGAAACTGTCTCAAACTTTTACTCCGTTTTTACTATAACAGCCAACCAAGATGAACTAATGGTGAAGAGTGAACACAGTCATGTCTACTGAGCACGTGATGCAATTATACAAAAAATGAACTCATAACTCATAACTATCACAATGAAAACACGGTGTAAATAACAAACTCGTTGAGCAGTGGGAACTGTCATTGATTATAACAGGAGTTTTTGCAAAAATGCTGAAATGAAATCATTGATTGATTCACACTGATCTTGAATTGATGCTCCAGCGATTATAAAGAGAAGATCTTTGCTTTCTATATATAAAATAATCACAGTTTTCATGCAGTGTGTAGTTTATCATTCAGTCACTGGATTGGTTTATTAATGCATAAACAGCATTGAAGTGGTCCTATTATGCCCTTTTAAGAAAGTCTTGATTTGATTTTGGTGTTCCAGAATAGGTTGTCATGCTTGATTGTTTCAAACATCCTGTTTAGTTCCCGTTTTGATGAAGCCTCTCCTTCTGAAACATAAAATGTGCTCTGATTGGTTAGCTGGCCCAGTGCGTTGTGATTGGCGTTCTGGAAATGACACGCCCCTTACCATAACCACCAAAGGTGGTTATATATTCCACCCTGGTTCCAAACAAAGGGTTTTTGGAACCGGGGTGGAAAAAACAGCGCCTCTTCACCATGGTGACAACTCACTACTAAAGCAACTCTTCTTCTTAGTCTTCTCTAGCACAGCTCAGCCAAGCCACACCCCCTTTTGAGTATTCCATGGGCGTGGATTATTTAAATGAATGACATTGTGATGTCACAATATCTGGAAGAAGTGCGCTGTAGTTCTTGAAAAGTGTTTTCTGTTTAAGAGAATATCTCTCTTTAGAATGAACTTTGAGCTTTATCACCTTGCAGATGTAGCAGGTCTTTCTTATTCCCAAACAGTAACATTTCACATTAAGTAAAGTTTAAACAGTTAAAAAGCATAATAGGACCCGGTTAAACCACTTTGTGACAAAGAACATCTGTACTTGAGCTTTTACATATTACAGTGATCACCGGTCATGATGAAACGCAGTTGTAGATTTTGTATATTGTTTCTCGAGGTTAGTTTAAAGTCGGCATGTTGAGGGGAAATTGTGACATCACAATTCTCCCGAGTAATGCATATTTTAAATGGGGAGTTTTGAGTTTTGAAACTCGCACTCTCATAAATATCAAATATATTTTGATTCTCCATTTCAGAACCATTTTAATAGATTTTTGTGTTTCATTAACAGCCCATAAGCCTGATGTACGGCCGTGATGTGCAATGACATCATAACCCGCGTGCAAATCCAGGCTGCGAGACATTGATACGTCTCTTGTCCGAAAGACGGGTGCAGTAGAAATTGTGATCTCCCAATTGCCCAGCCACTCTAAGCCAGGCTCTGAAAGCAGATTAAATGGCTCTCCATCGATCGCTGCCCTTTAATGCGCCTTCGCCTCGAAAGCAAAAACCAAAAATATGCCTCTCGACGGCTGTCTTACGAGGGCCACTTGGCGGAATGGGTGTGTGGGGCTCATCTGAGAAAGTCTGCTTCAGCTAATGCAGTCATCGAGGGAAGTGCGCGCTTGTGTAACTGAGCCACCGTCGCAACGCCAAGTGTTTCGTCTCATCCATGCAAAACAAAACCGGCAGAAGCAAACAACAACAACACAAGTGCGTCGTGTGGAAGGCAGCCAGGAAACTCTCACAGCGCAGACAGGCTTCTGGAGTGGCAGCGCTTGTGTTTGAAATTTTATGGAGAGAATTATGTTGAAGATCAGTGTTGAACGTTCAGGTTTCAAATAAATATGAGCTTCAAGAGCTTTATTCTGCTCTCTATGACATGATAAGCAGAAAAAAAACAAGCCACTCTTGTAGAATGAAAATTAATCACATTGAACAGCATACTAGCATACTACTTCTACCGTATATAGTATGAGCATTTTCTTTATGCATGGC
The DNA here is from genome assembly GCF_001515645.1 of Sinocyclocheilus grahami. Classification (NCBI taxonomy): domain Eukaryota; kingdom Metazoa; phylum Chordata; class Actinopteri; order Cypriniformes; family Cyprinidae; genus Sinocyclocheilus; species Sinocyclocheilus grahami. Next base: position 182,748 of record NW_015506467.1, on the reverse strand, counting down.
CTGCTACTTGAATGAAATACTATTTTTCTACTTACTTAATATGGCACACAAATGCATCACTATTTTTTTTAATGCAATATATGTCCTGTAGTTGAAAATCATGTCTGATTTCACTTCCGGTTCAGTTGTCACACTGGAAATGAAAGGTCAAGTGAGGAGCATTGCATTCTGGGATGCAGTATTTCAAACATTGAGCTCTTTTATTTTAACTACAAAATTTAAAAAAATGTCACATTTTGACAAAAACTGCACATATTGGCTCTTTATGCTGAAAATGTGCTTAGTATACACTATATGTATCAAATATACTGCAGAGGTAGGAAGAGTAGTGTGACAGTATGCTGCCCTGCGGGTGAAAATCATGTCTGATGTCACTTCGGTTTCATTCATCATATTGGAAATGGAAGGTCAAGTGAAGAGCATTGCATTTTTTTTTAAATATACATGTATTGCATACAGAAAATGTGCTTACTATGCACAGTATGCATCTTATATACTGCAGAAATTGTAAAAGTAGTGTGATAGTATGCTGTCCTGCGGTTGAAATCATGTATTGCATGCATGAGCTATTTTTTACTGCACATTTTTACAAAAGCTGCACATCCTGGCTCTTATGCATAGTGACAATTTGCACACTATGCATCCTGAATACTGCAGAAATAGTAAGAGCAGTATGGTAGTATGATGAGTTTTTTGGTTTTTTAGATTTAGATTATCATCTTGCACTCAAAGGACAGCAATATTAGAAATTTAAGAGCATTTAACATGGAACTTTCAATTGTTTTTGTTTGATTTTTTTGTATTATTATTTTTAGTGCTGGGCAATGATTAATTGAAATTAATCGCATCCAAAATAAAAGTTTTTGTTTATATAATATGTATGTGTACTGTGTATATTTATTATGTATATATAAAGACACACATATAAAGTATATATTTTGAAAATATTTACATGTATATATTTATATTAATATAATTTATATTATATATAAATATATTTAATTTATAAACATAACATATTTTTCTTAAATATATACATGCATGTGTGTGTATTTATATATGCATAATAAATATACACTGCACAAACACATATATCATGTACACAAAATCTTTTATTTTGGATGTGATTAATTGCGATTAATAGTTATTTTCAATTCATATTGTGCATGATTCATTACAAAAGTCATAAATTAGTTTGTACCATGTATTGTTTATTAATTAAAGATGATGAGGAATAGTGATAAAGCTTACCAAATTCTGTAACTAAATATTATTTAGCTGGTTAATATACTTGTGGAATCAAACTACATTCTGTGGCAGCATATGAATGATGAAATACACATATAAAGCATCAATTACACATGCATTGTTATTTATTTGCATTAAAAAAGCGTTGTGAAGTGAAATGTTGTAATAAACAATTATTTATAATATTTCTAATTCATCAGTTATAACAAAAAAATTAATTAAATGAATGCAAATGCATTCTGCAACTTCTAACCTAACTTCTATCCTATACTTAGTCAACAGGTTTCTGATATTTACCTGTAATTGTACATATTTTAAGATTTAGATTAAAAGAATAGCAATAGATGTAGGAGCAGCATTTTATATGCCATTTTCAGCATTTAAGTTATTATTAATTCAAACAACAGAAATGTAAGGAATCTGATTTTCATACTGCTTATTATCATGTTGTGATGCCCAAATTCAGTTGCAGCACACATTTTACTCTAATGTGTTTTGTTTTCTTTCTTTCTTTTTTTACATTTTTTTGAAAGGAGTACTAATTATAACATTGACCGATTATAGTATATGCCAGCGGTGGCGAACTCCGGTCCTGGAGAGCCGCAGCCCTGCAGAGTTCAGCTCTAACCCCAATTAAAACTCACCTGCCTGTAGCTTCCTAATAACCGTTCAGACCTTGATTAGCTTGTTCAGGTGTGTTTGATTAGGGTTGACGCAAAACTCTGCAGGGCTGCGGCTCGCCAGGACCGACGTTCGCCACCCCTGGTATATGCTATCGACCATAACATGACAATAAATCAACCTAAGTGAAAATAAACAACAATGCATATTCATTCTGAGTGGTTGTCACTTTCCTACACTATTAGCCACCAAGGTTTTCCCCCAAGTGGTGCAGGAAAAAAAAAAACAGTAAAAGATTCAATTATTGGGAAGCATTCAGCGCATTATATTCAGGAGTCATTAATAAGCTCATTCCATTGTGATACACCGCAGCCCTTATGCATAGAAAAATGAAACAAAAGGCAAATGAGATCTAAATGCCAGCACCAGCGTGAATGCGCATTTGCTCAAAAAATTCAATTTGCAATGCATTTTCAGCACTTTAGCTGGAGAAAAAGAAACTTGGTTCCATCTGCACCATTTTAAACGCGACTTGATGTGTTTAATGTTCACTATAATCCAGCTGTTTTGAAACAGACTTTTCAACAAATCCGTCAAATTGAGCCGGGGATGGGTTTGCGCGGAACCGCGGGGCCTTGTCTTTGGGCCGGAGCGTGTGAGGTTTTCTGCGAGGCTGCCTGGTAACAGTTTAACTGCTGTATTGATCTCGGACTGCTTTGGGTTTTGGCCGTTTATCCAAGACAGAAATGGGGGTAAAACTGACAGGTCTTGGGGGATGCGGACCTCGGCGCTGACAGAGCTGGAAGGTTCGATGGTAAAGATCTCCGCTGGAGTTTATCGAGCTGATTTCGGTCTCTCTGGCTCATGGTGGGGCTGTGCATCGATGGATATGCTGAGAGGGAATCTGGAGAACTGAGCAGTATGCAGACATTACATGAACAGATTGAAGACATCAGCGTCAGGTAACAGGACCATGCATTACGTTGCGTGATGTGTTTTGTAGGAAAGATCAGTGTTTACTGCACGGCGGGTTTACACACCGTATAGGCTGGTGCACGTGTAATCAATACAAAAGCGTGTGTAAAATGAGGTACAAAATCCCTTAATCTGTTTGCAAACGAAGCCAAATCTGTATCTGACGACACCAGCTAAGTCAATAGGCGATGTGAACTAAGTGGAATTAATGATCCGTTTAAACAAATTCAGTCCATGAACCACTCCAGCCTCTTTTGTATACTTTACACAGCCGCAAGTTCCCTTAGATCAGCAGGTATTCCTGTTTTTGCTGGTTCATGCTGTGCAGTGCTGGTCTAGGTGGTCATTAGCTGGTCAACCAAGGTTTTGCTGCTTAAATGAATAGCTTTTTTTTTTTTTTTAATTGTTTGTGCAACTGTTCAAAAGCTTGGGGTCATTATAGCATTATCTTTAATTTTGATTTTTTTTTTTTTTAAGAAATGAATATGGTTTTTTTTTCAGCAAAAGTTACATTAAGGACTTTATAATATATTTTCATATTTAATATTTTTTTATATACTTCTCAAATAAATGCTTTGCTTTTGAACTTGAAAATTAAATATGTATGATGATTTCCACAAAAACATGAAACAGCACAGCTGTTGTCACAACACTGATAATAATAATAAATGCTATTTTATCAGCAAATCAGCATATTAGAATGGCTTCTGAAGGATCATGTGATACTGACTGGTGTAATGATTCTGAAAATGCAGCTTTGATCACAAGTAAATGACATTTTACAATATATTTACATTGAAAACAATTATTTTAAATTATAATAGTATTTAATAATATTACTGTATTTTTACTGTATTTTAATCAAATAAATGCAGGCTTGGTATGCATAAAAGCCTATATTGGTATTTATATTAATATTTATATGCATATTTTTCTGCATATTTTAAGAGACATTTAGCACTACTTTATATAGAAAGCAGTAGATTATAACCAAAGCAAAAGATTATGAGATTTTAATTATATTTTCAGCATTAAGCATGTTGTATTTTCTGTATCAGATTTAGGATTTTTTTTTAAATACTTTTCATTATCACTTCGTTATGCTTAAAGGGGTCATATGATGTTGCTAAAAAGAACATTATTTTATGTATTTGGTGTAATGAAATGTGTTTATGCGGTTTAAGGTTAAAAAAACACAATATTTTCCACATACTGTACATTATTGTTTCTACTCTATGCCCCGGCTTTCTGAAGCGCGTCGATTTTTACAAAGCTCATCGGTCTGAAAAGCGAGGTGTGCTGTGATTGGCCAGCTATCCAGTGCGTTGTGATTGGCCGAGTACCTCAAGTGTGTGACGGAAATGTTACGCCCCTTAACATACCACATGTGACGACCCCGGGCTGGACTCCGCTTCGTCCACGGTGAAAGCCGATCCGGTGATCCACAGCGCAAAGTTGTAGTATTTCCTCAGCAACCAGCATGGATCAGCTCCAGGCATGACGAAGCGGATATCGTCCTCTTTTGGAAGACCAAACAAAGTAGTTTCGCTTTCACAACGAAACACACAGCGTCTTCACGACATGGCGGCGGCGGCAACAATACTACAGCGAGAATCAAAGTTATGCCTTCTTTCTTTGCGTGAACATTTGTGCGGCGTTATGCAACTATTATCATATAATGCATATATTATCTTCCCACATCGTGACGTAGATATGTGGGGGCGTGTTAGAACGAGCCGTTTTAGGTAGGCGTGGTTGACTGTTAACCCTCTTAGCGCCAAAGTCGCAAAATTGCGACAAGACGTCATACTTAATCAAATAAACTGTAGTTCCTAATATGGTGTAATATCTAATTTGTATTCCCTACCACTAGATGGCAGACATGTAAACATCAAATTCAATATCTATTATTTCCTGAATATTATGACATTCAAAAGAGCCGCTCCTGATGACGTCATAATATGCAAATTAGATTAGTATATTTACACCCCACATAAACTTTCGGTCATGCCCAACATTTTTTCTAATTTACATTAGATCTCTATCTTTAAGCCCTTTCAAGCCACAAGCTTCTGAAATCTTGATTTTTTTCAACAAAAAAAACTGGCGCCTAAAGGGTTCACTTTTATAAATAATATCTCTTTGGATTTGAGACTTTAGTCTTTGCAACTTTACAGATCTTCTTTATGCACCAAGAGCTTGTAACACTCCAAAGAGAAAGGACAAATTGATCATATGACCCCTTTAAATTTCACTTTTAGCATACAAATAATTTATTTTAATTTTCAGTGTTTTATTTTCTTTTTAAAAAGGACTGTATACTGTATATATGTTATAATGTCTGCCATTTATCACTTATTGAACAAGAAAATAAATTAAAATGTCATCTGGGCTGAAGTCTTATGATAGCTTTATTTGCAGAACAGACACAAAATAGTAATTTTTTACTGAAAATCTTCCGCTCTGCTGTAAATAAACACTAAATTTTTGGCTGAACTGTTCCTTTCAGCTAGTTAAGTGGGTAATGATGCTAACATGCTGGTCTTTTCAATAAGGAAGCTCAAATCTCTTCTCATGTGAAATTCAGAGCGGTCTGACTTGTTCTTGAGTAAACGGTGAGCAGGTGGTTGAATGCTGTGGATGTGACAGGTGGTCAAAGGGCAGGTATGAAGCCACGATCTGAACTCGACTGAGAGCGTACAGGGGCTTCACGCGGCCCAGCCGGAGTTAATGGGATCAGACGTGGAAAAAACGGATCTATCTGCCAGTTAATGTTTAATTCGCTCCAGCCTCCGGCTTCAACCATCTGATAATTCTGAGCTGCCTCTCTTCATCATCAAGGTGTCAGAAGGAAGTGCCTCTGTAAATATTTAATTGGTTGCGGTGTGCCGCCCACTTCTCTTCTTCATCCACTGTCTTCCCTTTAGCAGATTTGTTTTTTTTGTGGTCATGCTCCATCATTGACTAGTGGTCAACTGTAGTATTGCAATTCAGTGGCTGCAGAAATTTGGTTACTTATGTAACCATGGTTCCCTGAGTAGGGAACGAGACACTGCGTCCTCTAGGGGTCACTATGGGGAATGCCTCGTCGTGACCCGTGTCTGAAGCATACATTTAAAAAACACCAACTCGTTGGCCGGCGACAGCCATGAAGTCACTACCGGTGCGACATAAGCATAAATAGGCGCCGGGAGCACACATCATTCACTTCTTCGTCTGAAGCTTGCATCCGCAGCATGGCAAGAAACCTAGAGGACACAGTGTCTCATTCCCTACTCAGGGAACCATGGTTACATAAGTAACCTGAGACGTTCCCTTTCATGGGATCTTGGAACTGCGTCCACTAGGGGCCGCTATGGGGAACGGTATACCCACGCCACCATGCTGAGTGGAGTGCATGCCAGAACCATGGCGAGCACTAAGTACCAACTCTACCATACTGCTATAGGAGTTGCCCCTGGGACGTTAGACGGCTGTCAGTGACGTTATTCCCTACGGCCAAAGGCCTAGGCTACATACCCCAAAATACTTACCTGACTCCTGGGCCCGGGGTAGAGCTCGAGGCTTGGAATCAGGAATAGATTCCTTTAAGGGAATACGACCAAGAGCCACTAGTCTTGGCCTGTCACACAGGGGCTATCGCACATTTCTCTTTGTATGTGCTGAAGGAACTGTCTCAACAGATCCCTAGTAGCAACACCCTGTTAAAGTAGGTATCCAGAGGATACATAGGAGGAGTGGTGCCCAAGGCGGAACCGGGGTTTTAAACCACTCAAAAAGAGCACGAAGTCTTGCGCGTAGCTCTTACCATACAGGATTTTTAGAAAAGTGGGCAAAGCATAACGTGCGCACTTACCAGCTATGTGGATTTTAGAAAAGTGGGCAAAGCATAACGTGCGCACTTACCAGCTATGTGGATTTTAGAAAAGTGGGCAAAGCATAACGTGCGCACTTACCAGCTATGTGGATTTTAGAAAAGTGGGCAAAGCATAACGTATGCTTCCAGAGTGTGTCGACAGAGACACACTAGTTGAGTGGAGCCCAGGTTCCCGGGGTCTAAACCAACTCAGAGAAAGGGAACGAGATCAATAACGCGTAACCCTTACCATACAGGATTTTAGAAAAGTTGGCAAAGCATAACGTGCACACTTACCACTTATGTGGATTTTAGAAAGTGGGCAAAGCATAATGTGTGCACTTACCATAATATTTGGATTTGAACGCTCGCAGTGCACGCCGATTGCCCCCTCGGAGGCATCGTGTGCGTGCTCTTCGCCCAAACAAATAACGCATAGATCGTGTGTGTCATCAGATGTTAAACAACGTCAACACACATGATGCACACATCCTTAAACGCTTTGCTAGTGCTCGCCATAATGAGATGAATAGATCGCTCTTACCACAGAAATGCACGCTTCAAACAAAACAGTCAATGAAGACGAAGAAGAGAATGATGTGTGCTCCCGGTGCCTATTTATGCTAATGTCGCACCGGTAGTGACGTCATGGCTGTCGCCGGCCAACGAGTTGGTGTTTTTTCAATGTATGCTTCAGACACGGGTCACGACGACGCGTTCCCCATAGCGAGCCCTATAGGACGCAGTTCGAAGTTCCCATGAAAGGGGAACTACATATTTTGTATATTCTCTCTTGGATAATGCACTAAACAGATAAATCCACATTATTTTTAAAATATGTATAAAAATAGAAAATTTGAATGAAGTACTTTGTATTTGTAACAGTATGTATTTATTTACATATTTTAATAAATTATATATTTTACATATTTCTTATATACAATAACTTATTTTATATATTCACTTTTGGTTTATTCATTACATAGATATTTCCTCTCTTTTTTTCAGTGTTCGAAATGTGTATCATTACCATAATGTTAAATTTTGGTTATATCACCCATCCCAGCCTCGTGTAATAATAAAACTAGCAATTATCGGGGAAAATATAGTAATCTCTTCCTACTTTTCCTTTTTTTCAGCAGGTTATTGTCACATTTGTTATTGTCCCTCGATCCTCAGCATTCATGATGGTTTGGCTTTCAAAAGTTTCAGTGTTTATTTGATGATCAAGGGCAGCGAGCAATAGATATGCAGTACAAAGGCTCTCCGCCGTCAAACTCCAGCTCGCTTTTGTTAATAACTTTGTGCCAGAAGCAAGTGCAATTACAAACGAGAGCATGTAAAAGTCAAGGGGATACAAATCATGTTTGAATTAATGTCCCACAGGTCTCAGGGAATCAAGCCCCGGTGCCTCCGTGAGGCGAAGCTCCAAACCCAGCAAATGATGCATCTGTTTTAGACCCAGTGAACAGTTAAAGGATGCAGAGGGTGTCTCTAGACGCTTTAGGAAGATATTTAACTTTGAAGGACAGAGCTAAAGAGAGCTTTGAGTTGTTGGACCAAGAGATGAAATGTAAGTGCTGCTGAATGAACGCCAGAGCTGCAACATGGTGTTAATGATCTGGAGAAAGTAGCTGCGACTGTGAAAACTGCCTTTTCATGCTGCTTCGGCTCCTGCGGCTCCACGCTTGCTGTAGTGTTGACACTTTGCTAGTTTTTTCATCTTGTTTTCGTATTGTGACTTTCAGTTTTAGTTTAGTTAGTCCCATTGTTCATAAATTCTTTCTTTCTTTCTTTGTACTGCCATAAAATTCAAATCAAATCACTTTATTGTCACTATGCATTATGCACAAGTTATCGTGTTATTACAATATTTAGCATTTTGTTCTAAATTTAAAATAAAAAAAATCATCCTTTGTCAGTCTAATCAAAAAAACTAAAGTTTAAAAATGCTGTTGAAACATTATCTCGGTTCATTCTTCACACTTAAAATGAAAATTTTGGACAATAGGATTCAATGATGAATCAATCATCATTTTCTTCTTAATAATTGTTCAATTTTTAAGCAGCAGAGATATTATTTGTGAACCTGTCCGATGCTATTTTTTGTTCCACTGATAGGCTATGGATATTGAAAAGCATTTAAAGGTCCCATATTGTCAAAACTGAAATTTCCTGGCTTTTTTCACGATAACTGAGGTCTAGGTGCTATGTAACTACCGTATAAAAAGCATCACAAGATCTCCTAACCGAAGATCACACGATCTTCAAGTGATTTATTATTATTATTATTATTAGGTGCACTGTGAAACATTAATTTAATGTTTATGCTAAAAAAAAGTGCATATAGCTGCTAATTGTATTTGTTGTTTGTTGATTTTCAAATATAAAACTTATTGAAATGTTTTCAGTGTGTGTATCAGTTCTTTTTGAACGTTTTCATCTAATTTGAACAAAACCGTGATAATATTGATAATCGTGATAAATTTGGTCACTATAACCGTGATATGAAATTTTCATACCGTTACATCCCTACCCCTAGACAGCATCGCGTCCATGCCATTGCTGAGCAACAACAACTGTTCAGTCTGCTCCTTTTATCGCGTTTAACCACAGCTGTTGTCGGTTTTTTGTCTGGCAGTGGAAACGGATATGCAATCAAATTTCTAATTTGAGGCTGTATTACGTCGATTCTGGCACCCAACATCACAACAAGATGATATTTTAAGCTCCTTATGTAGCCTAATCTGCGCTGGTTTGAATGGGCCGCCTCCAGTTTCCCCTTTGTTTTGCTGCCTCCAGCTAGCGCTGTGACATCGGCTGACCCTAGTTACCTGTGGTTGACCTGGCCGTGCGTCACTCAGAAACACAGGCCAATCAGAATAGAGGCTCATGAATATTAATTAGACAGGCCAAAATCGACCTGTTCTCAGCAGAGCTCCTGATAGAAGAGCTGTAAAAATATATTGAGATGGTTTTTGGTACTTATACCGCAAATATATATTCTTAAGGACATCAAAACGTAAAATAAAATTCCAGAAAGGTGTAAAATATGTGACATTTAACAAGTGATTGAAAACAACTGGCAAATGCAAAAACAAAAAGTTGCAATTTAAATTATAATTAAGTTACAAAAAAAAACTTAAATGTTAAATTAACTGTTAAATGTTATTTATTTATTTACCAATTGGCTTTTTGTTACATTTAACTACATGTTGTAAACATTAATTAAATTAACACTTATATGTATATAACTATATAACTATTTGGGGAAAAAAAAATTTTTTCCCACTGATTGGCTAATAGATTAAAAACAGTTGGCAAATGCTTTTTAAAAAAATTCAATATGAAAGAAGCATTAAAATATTTTATTATCTTTTAGATATCTTTTACTAAACATTAATTACATTCATAGTTTTATATATTTATTTATTTATTTCTCTGATTAAGCTGACTTTTTAAAAATGCAATATAAAAGTTGCATTAAAAATATGTTAGTATTTGTTACATTTAACTACATTTTTAAACATTTATTAACTTAACAGTATGTATGTAAATTATATGTATATTTAAAAAACAAAAATTCTATAATCCTTTATCAAATTCAACATAGACCCTTAAAATTAACGCTAAAACTGCATCAACTTTGCTTTATATGTCAATCAGACGGCCGTTCTCTGAGAGATGGCGACTTTGTACTGAATCTTTCCTGGCTGTTTTCACACGCTGTCTCTGGTCCGTATGGATCTAGATTGAGTTTTGACAGCTGAATTTTGATGGTGAAACTCTGATGTGGAGCCTATAGCACATTCATGATCTGCTCGCGTGTGTACTACGGTTAAATCTAGAGTGGCTTTTATACTGCATTGTACATATCTGGTACATTTACACAGACTTTTTAAACTCACCCTCGTTTTAATGGTGAATTTAGATCTTAGACCACAAGTTAATGTGATTTTAACTTAATTATTTAATGTTTCTGCCTGTAATATGTTAATCTAAGTTGGATTCCTCACTGCCCCCAAATATTCTTTTATCCCAGTAAGCAAATCTGGCCCGTCGTCTCATTTCTGCAGGGAGCACCCTGGGAAAAGACCGATGGGGTTTGCACAGCAGAGCGAAAATAGCATGGAGCACTTCATAATCAAGCATATTTGTGCATGCGGCGTGTGAGTGTTGACCCAGCTAGAGATATAAAACGCCAGGCTGGGGAGCAGAACCTGCCAGGTATTAAAATCTGAGGTGCCAATTGAGCTGTGAAGATAAGAATTGAAAAGGGAATAGGGAATAACCCCCTTCTGTTTTATAACCTTCCCCATAATGCATTGGGATTTACCTTGTGCATGCATCATCCATTTGATGCAAAGTATTCGAGTGTGTGTGTGCGTGTGAAGAGAAGAAACGGAAATGAGTAAAATGAGAAAAATAACCCTTAATGCTTTAAGTTTAATGCTCGTTTCATTGAACTGTGCTGTTATTTGTCAGGACGTCTACAAGGTTGTTTCATACATCAAGAACAAAGCGCAACAGTAGGAACCTTGGCTTTTCTGAGAGTGGGAGGAAAATGCGTCCTGCATCCTGAAGTGCATAGCAACTAAATGTGCTTTTAGGCCAGAGAATTTCAGAAATGTTTAGAATGCAATACTTGCGTGCCAATAACTGCAACCTGCACAGTGAATACTATGCATTGCATGCTGTTTTTTTTTTTATTAATAATGGAATATGTGGTGTGCTACTTTGCTGCTACATAACATCATGGATGTTTAATTTTAGCAAGTTTGGTCATCTTAGAAATAGATATGGTTATTTTGCATTTAAAGGTCTTCATTTTTGGTTGCGAAGAAGATTTTAAAAAAGCAACCTTCATCACACTTGAAACGGAAGGTCATGCTGGGTTTGTCACGCTGTAAGATACATTACAGTGTACATTAGTGTTCTCTGATGGAATAAATTAGCCATTTTTCAATTTATAAGAGCCAGAGATATTATCTGTGATTCATTTTATTTAGTTTAATGTAATGCAACGTGTGTCTTGGGACCAAAGTCTCCATCAGTGTTCATCTTTTCGGATTTTTTTACTCAATTGGCAAGTAGATATATAGAAAAGCAATTGGCTAATGCAATATAAAAAAAAAATTATTGTTGCAGCTAACCATATCTTTATATATTAATTAAATTAACATTTTTATTTGTATGTAGCTATGTCTGTCAGTCAAGAAAAACACTTTGTATTTTACATTTGTTTTACATTTTTCAGTTAATTAATTCATTTTATTTTTAAGTGCCACTCATAGGCTGTTTGCAATGCACACTAATATATTTCTGAGTACTGTAGTATATATATTGTGCACAGTATGCAGAATGTCTGTACGCATATACATTGCATGTAATTTATACCACAATGCAATGCTCTCAATTTAGGAATAGTTCACCCCAAAAGTTTATTTAATTTATTTTTTTGAAAATGTCATGATAATGTTCTCACCATCAGTCCATTAAAATTGTAGATGAGTTTGTTTCTTTATTAGAACAGATTTGAGGAAATGTAGCATTGCATCACTTGCTCAGCAATGGATCCTCTGCAGTGAATGGGTGCCGTCAGAATGAGAGTCCAAACAGCTGATAAAAACATCACAATAATCCACAAGTAATCCACACCACTCCAGTCCATCAGTTTATGTCTTATGACGCCAAAAGCTGAGTGCCTGTAAGAAACAAACAAAGACGTTTTAACTTTAAATTGTTGCTTCTGGTCAAAATATGAGTCCATAATCCATAATAACGCTTCCTCCAGAGAAAAAGTCTATCTCCTTTTTTCCACCCACATATTTCTTTAGAGCTGGTTTGGCTTGTAAACGGTGTTTGATCTGTGCATATTTCTCTCTTGAGTCAAATGAGATGACTTTTTTACTGGAGAAAGCAATTTATGAATTGTGGACTCATATTTTAGCCAGAAGCAATGGTTTGAAGTAAAAGAAAACAAAAAACATCTTGATGGATTTTTTTTGTCTTCACAAGACATTAACTGATGGACTGGAGTGGTGTGGATTACTTGTGGATTATTGTGATGTTTTTATCAGCTGTTTGGACTCTCATTCTGACGGCACCCATTCACTGCAGAGGATCCATTGGTCAGCAAGTGATGGAATTCTACATTTTCCCAAATCTGATGAAGAAACAAACTCACCTACATATTGGATGTCCTGGGGGTGAGTACATTTTCAGCAAATTAAAATTTTTAGGTGAACTGTTCCTTTAAACCTCCATTTCTACTGCAATATCAACCACCATTTTTAACACTAATACTAATGTAGATTGCATGTAGTGAAATTGCGTGCACGGCCTATGTACTGCATACTGCAGAAATCATACTAGCTGCACACGCATGCACAGACCAAACTAAAGCACTTGTCTTTAAAAAGAATGATTAATGATGAAAATATTGAAAGATGATTAAGCAATTTCTCTGATTTAAATCAGTCCGTGCCCTTGTGAGTCGAGAAAACTTAATTTAGCAATGTCATTGCTGGTCACTTCAGCGGATAATGCAAAGCAGCTTTATGCAATTTGTGTACGATACCATGTACAGCTTTATGCAAGTTGTGTACGATGCATGACAATGCAGCCCACGCTTCTTTTCATTACTCTGTGCAATTTGGGGTGCCTCTGCCATGGCTCCGTCTCAAATAAAAAAAGCCCAGTGCTTGGCCATCGCATGCCGCATGTCTCCTTTTGTCTTCCTCCCTGTCCAATCACACTTGGCAAGCCGTCGGTTCACTGGCTTCGCATTGCACGTTAAACACCAAGACCTTCCGGGTGCTTCTTAACTCTTGACTGCACTTGTGTCTCGTATATTAAACCTCGAAGGCAGGACGACCAAATATTGGCCAGGAGATATTAAGGACGGGGATTATGAGCAGGTCTGGAAGATGGCGCCACGCTGGCATTTGGCAGTGCTGACGTGGCTAGCGACGAAGCCGTGCCGATAGCACACTAATCTCTGTTTGCAGAGGAAATTGGAGCGTATTTTGCACACCCTGAATAGATAAGAACAAGAATGGCGTTTGAAAACTAAAAAGGAATTTGACGTTGTCCGTGCCACCTGCAAACAGCCCGAGCAAATTCACATTTCCTCTGATGTCCCGGTTTGTTCGTATACCAGTGTGTAGTTTGATTCGTGCATATGAAAACGCATGTGTATGTGTTTGTACACAAGTGACAGCGCTCATGCACCAGTGTGTGTGTGTGTTCGTTCCCATTGCAGTGGCAGTTCCTTCATTTCACGCTCTGCCGCTTCCGTGCGAATCCTCTTCCCCGGGCTCATTATCGGGTCTGTTCGGCGAGTGCATGGCCAGGCGACGCGTGGGGCAGAGCCCAATCATTATTCAAGCCCACTGACGGTCAGCGCTGACGGCTCCGTGATGTCGTTTTGCAGACTTATTATTCTCTCCTTGCAAATAACTAAGCAAAACCACAAAAACAAATCCTGCCTGACCAGGATCAATGAGGTACTCAGTACCCGGCGTCGTGCCGCCCAGGGGACTCGGGGATGGAGTGGACCTTCTGTTGCTGGAATAACTGCTGTATGCTCACTGTCTCTCCTCTCTCGTTTTCTTTGGCAGGGCCCACCGGTGCTCAGGCGGCCGAGTTCGGACACTTGCCCGACAACATTACCGTGCTGGAAGGAGAAAGCGTCGTTTTGAGGTGATTTCACAGTGCACCTGCATCCTTCTGTCGTGTGATTAAAAAACACTCTTTTACTCTCTTGGAATGATCTGTTGATCCGTAGGGAGGGGCGGTTTTGACTGAAAACTCACAAAATTAACTAATAAAACATGTAATTGTGAGATCAAATGTGGAATAAGAACTAAAAAGTCACATTGTGTAATATAAAGTCACAATTACAGAAGGTAAACTCTCGATTACAACAAATAAACTTGCAATTGTGGCATACCTGTATAAAGACATATTGTGAGATAATAAATCACAATTATGAGAAACAAAGAGAAATATAGTGAGAGTTGTGCGATATAAAGATGCACTTTGAGAAATTAAGTCAACTTTGGTATATAAAGTGACAGCTGTGAGAAATAAAGACTTTGTGAGATAATAAGACACAACTGTGAGAATTAAAGTGCCAATTATGAGATATAAATACACATTGTGAGAAATTAAGTTATTATTATGAGAAATAAAGTGGCAATTGTAAGACATAGTGACACATTGTGAGAGATATTTGGTCACAATTACAAGAAATAAAGTTCCAATTGTAAGAAAGTAAGTCACAATTATGAGAAATAAAGCGGAAATTGTGTGATACAAAGACACTGTGAGAAATTAAGTCACAATTATGAAAAATAGAGTGGAAATTGTGAGATATGAAGACGTGAGAAATTAAGTCACAATTATGAGACATAAAGTGGCAATTGTACGATATAAATACACAAATAAAATACACATAAAGACAAATTGTGAAATATTTGGTCACAATTATGAGAAATAAAGTTCCAATTGTGAGAAAGTAAGTCACAGTTATGAGAAATAAAGTGGCAATTGTGAGATATAAATACACATATATAGAGACACATTGTGGTAAATTACTCCGCAATTATGAGATATAGAGCTATTATGATAAAGTGGTGTTTTTGAGATAAAGACACATCGTTAAATATGAAGCCATATTGTGACAAATTAATTCACAATTATGAGAAATAAAGTTTTAAATATAAAAAAATACTAAAAGAGTATGTAAATAATATTAAAATAACACTGCCAAGCTTTTGCTTGTGCCTAACAATCAGCCGTTTTCTTCCTCGTCTTGACTCGTTTACATGCCCCTTTATTTTCACAATATTCTGTGTTTTTCCATCGCTGTCACATTCAAATAATGCTACTGATAGCAATATATATATATATATACACACAGTATATACGGTCATATCGCCCAGCCCTACTGCTCTTTTCATGCTCACTCACTGGAGGGTGCATTTTTAACATTTTAATTTCACTCTCTCTAGTCTTGTTGTTAGTCAGTTTCCTGGCAGAAATGACTTGGTTTCAGTCTATCAGCCAGCAATTGAACTCCTGAACCTGCTGTCAGGGGTTCATATTCTCAAAAGCACCGTATTATTATTCTACACAACTGCACCGGGAATGGGAATTGATGTGATATCACAGTTTGATACGCTGAAAGTGAAAGCTGACATGAATGTGAGTGATATTTAAGCCTTATATGTGTCACGACTTCTCCATTTAAAGAGCAGAGCAGAACAGTGGCATCTAGAGGTCAACTGTGGTTCCTGCATATCACTCGACCGATGGCGTCACTGGTCTGATTCAGTAGCATGTGAAGCGCAGTTGTCAGTTGTTATATGGCAACGTTTGTTCTTCGATCTGTTTATTAATTTTGCTGTCTTCAGTGTTGCTACTTCTTAAACAGTGGCAATACTTGATGCAAAAAAATCAACCAATCTCTGAATTGCATTTTTGCATTATTTACAAATGCCAGCAGGCAAAAGACAAGATTATGAGCACTGACCCGAATGTGTTGAGACTGACTTCAACTAACTGCATCTCCAGACTCGGGAGTGTTTTTAATTTCAAACACTGTCAGTCATCCATATCACTGCCAGTTTTTGCAACGTTCCTTTTGAAACTCAATCATTGGTTGTGTAGAGAAGCTTTCAGACTTCTCAGGATGAAAATACTTCAATGCAAGCCTCACTGTCCAATAAACAAATCAGCTGATTTGGTGCAAATGGTGCTCATGATGCTCTCATAGACTCCCAGTGAAGCACAGCATCCAGCCAGGACCCAGAATGACATGTTTAGAGCCTCTTGTCCGGTGAACATTGATCTTTGCACCACTGAAATCAATGTATTTATAGACCCCACTGAAGTCAGCAAATAGACATTTTTATTTGAGAGAGAGAACAGATTACGTTACTGAATCAATCCTCTGTGCACACGCTGGCAATATATCCATTGTTGGCTTGTTTTTTTGTTTTTTTGTATCTAAGTGTAATATAATTAGAAAAAATAACAACTAAAGTTTTAGGAAACATCAGGCAATCAAGCATTTTTTTATGATAGAACTTTAGTAAATATAATTCAAATGTGGCAACCATGCATTTTTAATCATTTAATAGCCAGTGGCTAATGGCAGACATTATTTAGTTGTCGTTAATATTATTTTGTTATTACTCGTAATTTAAAGGGTTATGAATGAGTGCTGTGATATTGTAAACTTTTTTAATTATTGAAATGTACCTACAATTATATTTAACCCTCTATTGCATGCATTATAAAAAAATGTTTGATTCAGTTTTTGTGTGTAAGAAAAGTTATATTGGGGAATTTTAAATTTAAAGTAAGTACCGAAAAATAATATGGATAAATGAATCATTTGAATAAAAAATGATTTTAACTAAATTATTGAAATACAACTAGAATATTTAACGCTTTGTTGCATGCATTATGAAAACGATTTAAAAAAAATGATTCTGTTTTCATGCTTAAGAAAATTTATCAGTGGGATTTGGGAGGACTTTTAGATGTACAGAAAAATTATTAATATAAAAAAGGACAATGTAATGAGCAGTGCAGTAGTGCTGTGATATTTTATACACTTTTTGACATATTGAAATATGCCTAGAAATTAACCATCTGTTCCATGCTTTATGAAAAACAAGTTTTAAAAATGTTTGATTCCGTTTCCATGCTATGAAAAGTTAAGTAAATACAGAATTATTTATATATATATTTTTTTATTATAAATAATTTATATGGATAAATTATCATTTGAATAAGCAGTGTGATAGTGCTGTGTCTTTTTCACTGAATTATTGAAATGAACCTATAATGATATTTTTGCATGCGTTATGAAAAAAAAAGTTTAAAAATGCTTTATTCAGTTTTCATGCATAAGTTATATTTAGGAATTGGGAGGACTTACAAAAAAGTAAATACTAAAATAAATGAATATTTAATAAATTGATGATTTGAAAAGTATAATTTTTTTTTAAATAATAAATAAAATAATAATAAATAAAAGCATATGATAACTGTAATATTCTCTATAGCAGCTGCATCCGTATCTGTTCCACTCCCACACAATGTTGCTTCAAGGCAACAAATATGTTTCAGCAATTCTTCATGACAAATAATTTATAAGACTCTAAATGTTTTAAAATGGGGATTACTCATCAGCAGATGTGAATCATATTTTGGATGAAGGAGAAAAGCTTTTGTGAGGGCAGATCTCCAGAGCAAAACTGCATCCTCCGCATGGCGTACAGTGCCAGAAAAAGATTTGAACATGCCTGCCAGGACATAGTGACAAAGAAAAAGCTTTGTCTTGGTTTATTCAATGCCGTCCCTTCAATATTAACCATTTTATCGCCATCTTATGTGCTTGCAAACTGAATTAAACATTTGAGGCGACATACTATGGAAGGATATTCCGGACTATTTTCAAAAGGAATTGCAAATTGTGTTTTCAATTGCGTTTTCAATATGTGGACGCATAAATTGTGACACAATCCAAATGCAATTGCAAATCTTGCATTACCGTTTGCGTTTTCGCGAACGCACAGTGACTGCCAAATTTCAAATGAAAAAGCAAAGTCCATTTGCAACTGTATTTCCTATGTCTTACGAGTTATGAGCCTGTCATATTTAAATAGCAATATTAATTACCACGTCTGCTTTTTTATTATTATTTGCAATTATGGCGACATACTATGGAAGGATATTCCGGACTATTTTCAAAAGGAATTGCAAATTGTGTTTTCAATTGCGTTTTCAATATGTGGACGCATAAATTGTGACACAATCCAAATGCAATTGCAAATCTTGCATTACCGTTTGCGTTTTCGCGAACGCACAGTGACTGCCAAATTTCAAATGAAAAAGCAAAGTCCATTTGCAACTGTATTTCCTATGTCTTACGAGTTATGAGCCTGTCATATTTAAATAGCAATATTAATTACCACGTCTGCTTTTTTATTATTATTTGCAATTATTATTTTGGTAAAATAATGAACATTTTGCAGATTCTGCAAGGTGTACGTAAACTTTTGACTTCAACTGTATATAGTGTTTGAGCCCATTCGGTACAGAAAAAAATTATATTTACATATGAGTTACAGTTTATTTATAACTGACACCTACATGAACACTTTACAGTTGGTTTCATGACTGTTAGTCATTCTCTTCAAATGCTATTGAAGTTAGAAAAGTGTATGCCAATGTCGTATGTAACTTTAGAGACGGTCCCTAAATTTGCGAATATCGAGCGTCCAAAGTAAAGCCAACTTTATTCCAGTAGAAGATCTTGAAGCAGGCACGACACTCTCTCTATTACAGATTAAAAGTGAGGAATAAAATATACAGTAATAAGTGTAGAATTGCACTGTATGTTTACTCACATCAATCGGAGTGTAAAGTTGTTGAGACGGGTTAAAAGTGTTTGGTTAATAGTGAATATTGACCTATTGTGTGTACCGTTGTGGCTCTTAATCACTGTCAGCAGGGGATAATCGCAAACAGTAATGCAAGATTTGCAATTGCATTTGGATTGTGTCACAATTTATGTGTCCACATATGGAAAACGCAATCGAAAATACAATTTGCTATTCCTTTCGAAAATAGTCCTGAATATTCTTCCATAACATACAGTAGAGGATTCATGTATGTATATTGATTATTTGTGCATTGATAACGTCTCTAGGTTACGTATGTAACCATGGTTCCCCGAGGGAACGAGACGCTGCGTCGAGTCGCTTTGGGAACGCCCTTGCGTGACCGCGTTCTGAAGCACGTGTCAAATCCGTCCAATGGAGCAGCGAGACGTCACGAGCAGGGTGACGTAAGCACCAGAAAGCATAAAGGCACATCCGGCCGGGCGCAAACCAGCTTCGATGAAGTAGCGCCTGCAGGGATGCAGGGAGTATGGCAAAGAGACGCAGCGTCTCTACTTTAGCTGGGTTTTCACAAATGTCCTAACTGAACTATGGCCTAATCCTGGTCCTAATCCTGGTCTATAAAACCGGGCCTATATCTTAAAATTGTGACAATTAATGTCAAAATTGTGAGATATACTGTGTATGAACTGCTGTTTAAAAGGTTGTCATCAGTACGATTTTTTAAAATGTTTTCTGCTCACCAAGTCTGCATTTATTTGATCAAAATACTGTAAAAAAAAAATTGAAATTTTATTACAATTTAAAATAAAGGTTTTCTATTTGAATATATTGTAAAATGTAATTTATTCCTGTGATCAAAGCTGAATTTTCAGCATCATTACTCCAGTCTTCAGTGATCCTTCAGAAATCATTCTAATATGCTGATTTCACATTTTTTCTGGAAACCGTGATTTCTGCATTTTTTTAGGATTATTTGAAGAGCAGAAAGATAAAAAAAAACATAATTTGAAATAGAAATCTGTAACATTCTAAATGTCTTTACTGTCACTTTTGATCAATTTAATGCATTCTTGCTGAATAAAAATGTTAATTTATTTTAAAAACTTGATAGCGTAAATTCACAACCATGAGGAAAAAAATCTGAATCAAAATTCCAACATATAAACTCAAAATTGCAAGAAATAAAGTCCAAATTCAGATAATATATAAAGTCACAATTACTGTTTTTATTTTTATGCAAATATAATTTCTAGTTTTTATTTTGAATTTGTGGTGAGATGTGACCAGGTTTTCATGAGATTTTCCCATACATCACTTAATTTTGTCTGGACGTGATCCATTATGTACATTTGTGCATCTATATATGGCATTTTCCAAATTTATTTGATCAAACAATATTCTTTTAAAAACATTATGTGTTCTGGTCATATACTACACAATGTATTGTCCAAAGGCATGGTTGAACCGCTCCAACATCTTATTTACGGGCACAGATAAGTGGTCCCTGGACTCCCGCGTCTCCCTGGTGAACAACAACAACAGCGACTTCTCCATTAAGATTGAGCAAGTGATGGTGTCAGACGAGGGACCCTACACATGCAGCTTCCAGGCCAAAAACCAGCCCCGTACGGCCCACGTCTACCTCATCGTTCAGGGTATGTTCATCTGCCTGCCGCTTAAAAGTGACAATTTTGCGTCACTAGTGAACACAAAAAAGAATTGCAATAATAAAGAAAACATGCAAATGCAATAGGGGCTACAGCCCCAAAAAATACGAATGGTTTCTAAAACAGGTTTCCTCCCATTTCAGTTGTCCAGAAAAAATAAGTAATTGGCAGAAATGTATGTAAATTTAGTGATCAGAATTTCAATAAAAGCCTGTAGAAAAAAATAATAAAAAGTTGCCAGTAACAAATGTTGCCAACTTTAAATCTCACAATTTTAAATCTGACGTATTTAGTTTACACTACTGTGTATAGTTTGCAATTCTGACTTCATATCACACAATGTGACTTTATATCTCACAAAAACAACTTTATGTCTTGTAATGCGAATTTAAATCTCACAATATGACATTATCCCCCGGTTTCACAGACAAGGCTCAAGCCTAGTCCTAGACTAAAATGTAAATCTGAGCTGTTTCAACTGAAAGAAACTTGCACTGACTGATCTTAAAACATGTCAGTGCCTTTGTTTTGTCTAAAGATGCACACCAGTAATGCTTTTTTCTAATGCATGGTTATAAAAATTACTTAAATGTGACCCTCTCTGTGAAATCCAAGTCTCAAAATCTAATTATGAGATAACAAGCATCAAAGTTTGATTTCAACCATTAATTTCACTATGATTTCAATCTTTGACATGGTCTTAGTCCGTAATAAAGATATCAATGTTACATTTTCACAGAATGTTCTTTACCTTATGAAGGATGATTTTATATAGAAAACAGTAAATCACCCAAAAATTACTTTAGCTGGGTTTTCACAAATGTCCTAACTGAACTATGGCCTAATCCTGGTCCTAATCCTGGTCTATAAAACCGGGCCTATATCTTAAAATTGTGACAATTAATGTCAAAATTGTGAGATATACTGTGTATGAACTGCTGTTTAAAAGGTTGTCATCAGTACGATTTTTTAAAATGTTTTCTGCTCACCAAGTCTGCATTTATTTGATCAAAATACTGTAAAAAAAAAATTGAAATTTTATTACAATTTAAAATAAAGGTTTTCTATTTGAATATATTGTAAAATGTAATTTATTCCTGTGATCAAAGCTGAATTTTCAGCATCATTACTCCAGTCTTCAGTGATCCTTCAGAAATCATTCTAATATGCTGATTTCACATTTTTTCTGGAAACCGTGATTTCTGCATTTTTTTAGGATTATTTGAAGAGCAGAAAGATAAAAAAAAACATAATTTGAAATAGAAATCTGTAACATTCTAAATTTCTTTACTGTCACTTTTGATCAATTTAATGCATTCTTGCTGAATAAAAATGTTAATTTATTTTAAAAACTTGATAGCGTAAATTCACAACCATGAGGAAAAAAATCAGAATCAAAATTCCAACATATAAACTCAAAATTGCAAGAAATAAAGTCCAAATTCAGATAATATATAAAGTCACAATTACTGTTTTTATTTTTATGCAAATATAATTTCTAGTTTTTATTTTGAATTTGTGGTGAGATGTGACCAGGTTTTCATGAGATTTTCCCATACATCACTTAATTTTTTCTGGACGTGATCCATTATGTAAATTTGTGCATCTATATATGGCATTTTCCAAATTTATTTGATCAAACAATATTCTTTTAAAAACATTATGTGTTCTGGTCGTTATGCATTATGTGGTACCAAAGCATAAAATTGCAGTGCAGTCTTGTTTAATGCATAAAAAGTGCCTACTGTACACAGTACTTCATACTGCAGAAGCATGCAGTGATGAAAATAGTCTTAGTGATTTACAGCTCTCATAATTACATTCACAACAGGGTGATAATTGTCAACACGTGCCATGATGTTCTCCTTTCTGCCATGGAACTCATACGAAACAATTGCACAAATGAACATTTCCTCGAATGCCGGTACCAAAGAAACAAGAGGGGCTGGCACAGATGTGATCAGGATCCGAGGGGTGGTTATGCTCAGTAATCTTCCAGAAGGCCTTTAGTTGACCGGCGGTGCGGGGCGGGACACGGGCCGTGCCGACTGTCACATCAGCAGCAACATGAGTAAGAGGTCCTGCGATCCAGCCTGACGCGATCCGCTGATGGATTGCCTGCATCCCTCCCTTTACTCCAACCCCGCAGGCTGAAAGTTGTCAATTGTTATGTATATGACGCCATGCGTGGAGCATTCTCCTGTTGCACAAGATTGAAAATATCAAAGCGAAGAAGTGCGAAAAGGAGGGGGAAGCATTTTTAAAATGCATCTTGTGTATGTTGTTGGCCAACCGGCAGGCTCTCCAAACACAGGCTTTTATCTGCCGCACGGAGCTTTGCAGACAGATGACCATATTTGCTCGATACCATTGTGCCCTCAATTTTAGTCTTAGTGCGATATGAGCAAAAATAATTACACCCCCCAGTCACTCCTCCAACAGCAATGGATCTGCTTTGGTTCCAATCTTAAGTTTATCGGATGTATTCTGCCCTGTTAGAAACCTGAAAAATGGACTGCTTGAGAATGCCTCGCAGGCCAAATTTGTGGCCATCTTCATTAAAGCTCTGATCATAGGCCATTTAAATTCAAGGGCCAGCTCATTATCCGGTCGGCATTATGCACTGCCCTCTGCTTTGGGAATTTAGGCCAAAACAGCTGATTGGAATCATTTATAACCCCTGAAACAAACAACCCGTCTCCAGCAAATTTATTCGGCTAAACCCTGGTTGATTTTTGACATCAGTTAAGACGTGATATATTCACTCTGTTATTATTAAGCATAATTAAAATCTCTTTTGCAGTGCCGGCCCGGATAGTGAACATCTCGCAGGATAAATCGGTGAATGAAGGCGATGACGTCAATCTTTTTTGCCTGGCGGTGGGCAGACCAGAGCCGACCGTCACCTGGAAGGACTTCAGATGTGAGTCTCTTCTGTCATTTTTGTTTGTTATACTGTAAATGAAGGTCAAGTTATGCACATTGCATTGTGGGATACAGTTTACACAGCTTAGTGTGTTCTGAACTTTTATTTTGGTGGAAATATGTTATGAACATGAAACGGGAACACAAAGAAAATGCATCATTTTTATCACCACATTTTTAATGTATTTAGTCTTATTACATTTTTCAGATGAAATGTGACCAGGTTTTCATGATATTTTCTATTTTTATGCTAAATATTTGTATTTATATTTAATTTATGCAAAATTTAATTTCTTATTTTTTCCTTTTGATTTTGTGGTCAAAAGGTTTTCGTGAGATTCGGCCACATCACTTAATATGCTTCTTTTTTTTCTTTATGCAATAATTTTTTTTTTTATATATATATGACCAGGTTTTCATTCGATTTTTCCGCATACATCACTTAATTGTGTTTGGACGTGCTTCATTACAAAAATGTTACATGTAATTTTGTGCATGTACATGTATGGCATTTTCAAAATGCTTTTAATCAAACAATATTCTTTTAAAAACATAGTGTATTCTGGTTTCATACTGCACATTTTGACCAATGTTGTATGGGTATCTCATGCATAAAAGGTGCATACTGTACACAGTATACTAGAGAAACAATAAGAGTAGCATGCAATTATGATCATAGTCTTGGCGATTTACATCTCCGATTTCATTATAAATAATTATAGCCACAACCAGAGTGATAATTGTCAACATGTGCCATCATCATCATCTTTGTCACCATTATCGTTCCTGCCACAATATTAATAATCACAGTTATCAATAATCATGCTATTTATAACTTTCATTACCGTTGATATTAGCTGCATTCATTTCGAGTGGCTGTGATGAAATGCATAACAGGAGAGGGCATTTTTTATTTAATCTTTTCACGATATGATTACAGGACGGTGGGGATCATCATTTACTGTCATTTATTTTTCAATTGATCCTTAGAAATCAACTCAAGAGTCCCTCTGCCTGGAAATGGACCAGCATCACATGAGTGGAGCAGCTGAGCTCAGATACTAAACCTCTAGTGTGTCTATGTAGTGTACACTCACTATATCTGTGTGCTTATTGTACGCATTCAAGTGATCTGGTCACAAATGGTCAGCCAAGCACATCGTATTCTTTTACTTTTACGCCTGGTATTCACATGCATCTCAAACCCGTCCAGTGACCACTTACAATTATCAAGGGAAGGGTCTTTGATTTCATGAAAGCATATGATTGATGTTGAACATGCAATGCATTTGCCATACCAAAAATTATTGGGGATACACATTTTATCAGGCGGTGCATTTCTTGGGAATCAAACCTATGACATTGGCACTGTTAACATAATGAGCTACAGGAATGCAAAAGTAAAAGCATAATTCACAATTAAGAACCTTTTTTCCTATAAATTCTCGGGGGGGGGGGGGGGTGTAACCAGGTTTTCCTGAAATTTACATTAAAAAAAAAATGTTGCATGTAATTTTTTGCATGTATATGTGCAGCCTTTTCCACATTTTTTTCAATCGAATGGTTGAAAAAAAAAATTTTTTTTTTAAAGCAAAGTTTAAAAAAAAAATTTAATCACAGTGATTATGTGTCACATGAGTGGATGGGGATGCAATGTTGAGATGTGTAAGCATTTAAACTTACAATGAAACGTTAAGGCAGTCTTGGCAATATGTATTGGCAATTTAACATATTGGACTTTTTTTGTTAACACTGATCAGATCATTTGAGATGGATGTTAATACCAGGTGTAAACAAGGTCAAGGTGACCTAGTTATATTTCTTTGCTATGAAATGTGTAGAATGTGTCAACCGAAGGGATTTTGCTGCTTTGAGTCTTTAGTTTTAAATATGAATAATCCGATCTATCGGTTTGTGTCCATTAAATACAAACTAAAAGAGATTTTTAAAAATCTAAAAGTATAGCTGTAAAATATAAATACATATATAATGTATCATATTGCATATATTAATAAATTTTTTTCCATTGAAATCTCAGCAAAAATAACCACACTGTGACATACACCATTATCATGATATAAAATTTCTCCTACTCTGCATATAATTGTAGTCATAGCTTGTCTGCAGATCTTTCGGTCTGCGCTTTTCCCCACTCAGCACTTCCTCTGCACCTCATAACCCACCGGCACGGCAGAAATAAAGAGAGGGGCGTAAAGCGAGACAGATTTTTTTTCTAACCATATTCCCAGTATATCATAGCCATAAAGCCTTATGCATACATATGTTAAAACATTTTAGTATGATAATATATATACTGTATATATATATATATATATATATATATTATATATATAAAAAAAAATTTTGCCATATAAATATCAGCATCTGCACCAAATTGCACAATTTTTAAATTTGGTCCTCTAAATAAAAGATTGTCATCCATATTCCCAGTATATCATAGCCATAAATATATTATATTTGTTCAATGACCAGATTTTTTTTTACTAATATGTCATACGTCAGGCTTTATAGGGTTAAATTCCAGTTGAATTGCAGAATTTAAATTGAGATAGTAAACAGAATGCAGAATTGGAATGCAACAAACAAATTCCAAGAAATTCATATAAATGTCATTTTTAAATAATAGATGGATGGATGGATGGATGGATGGATGTTTGATTTGATTCCATCCAGCCATTCTAAGTGTTTCTAAAGCTGATTTTGTCACTGAAATTTTCCAGTTGCAGCAGAGCACAAATGCGTCTGGCAACATGGGAATACGCTTTTCACAACTGTGAGAAATAAATACAAATAGCGTCTACTTAGTAAGCATCTCAGCTCGAAGCGTGCAAGACGTACCAGTCTCTTTACCTGTAAACCCTCTTTGTCAGGATAAGATGATTTCCCCCCCCCCCCAGTGGGTTGAGACGGTGCTCACACGGCCTGACAAAGATGTCACGGGGGAACGAACTATATTTATTACGCTAATGGAATGAGTGAATAACATTGCTGTAAACCTTAGCGTGTACTCGGTCGGTGGCGTCGGCAGATGCAAATAATCCTCTCCAGTTCAGTAGCTGTGCTAATAATCCTCCGGAATAATCTTCAATTAGAAAAGGTGCCGAATTTGTGGAATTAAAGTCCCGGCGGTTGTGAATTAAAAGGTGTGCGGTTGCCTTTGTGTTTTTTTCCGTCTCTCCATTGACTGAAGCCAGAGAGATACTACTAAGAAGTGGATTATTCTTGTTGACACTGAGATTTTTGTGTGCCTAACAGTTCTGACTGTTATAGATGAAAATGGTTGCATGAGAAAGCTAGTGTGAATCTATAGATTCAACCCGGGATAGAACATACAAAAGATCATTCTGACTTTCTATTTCACAATTCTGACTTTTTTCTCACAATTCTGTTATAAAGAATGATGGGATATTAAATCACAGTCAGTAAAAGTCAGAATTGCGAGTTATGCCAGAATTGCAAGATATAAACTTGGAATCGTGAAAAATAAAGTCAGAATTTTGAGATATAAACTTGCCATTTTGACTTTTCTCGTAATTGCAAGTTTATATCCCACAGTTCTGACTTTTTCCCACAATTGTATATTTCGCAATTCTGACTTTTCTGACAATCAAGATTGTCTCATAATTCACGCAATTGCGAGTTTATATCCCGTAATTCTGAATTGTTTCCAACAATTGTGAGTTTATATCTACCAATACTGACTTTTTTCATGCAGTTGTGAGTTTTTCTGTTTTCAGTTGTGTGAATTTGTTACTTTTTCTTGCAATTGTGACTTTTTTTCTTGAAATTGCGAGTTTATATCATGCAACTCTGAATTTTTCTTGCAATTGCGAGTTTAATGCAATTTATACTCAATTGTGAGTTATAAAGTCCAATTCTGAAGGAAAAAGTCAGCTTACAATTTTCTTGTGCAGTTGCATGTTATAAAGTCAAAATTGTGAGATGCAAATACGCAATTCTAAGAAAAAGTAAATATTGAAATTCTAACTTCTTTGAATTGCATGTTTATATCAGAATTGTGAGATGTAAACTCAATACTGTGATCCCGTAATTCTGAATTGTTTCCAACAATTGTGAGTTTATATCTACCAATACTGACTTTTTTCATGCAGTTGTGAGTTTTTCTGTTTTCAGTTGTGTGAATTTGTTACTTTTTCTTGCAATTGTGACTTTTTTTCTTGAAATTGCGAGTTTATATCATGCAACTCTGAATTTTTCTTGCAATTGCGAGTTTAATGCAATTTATACTCAATTGTGAGTTATAAAGTCCAATTCTGAAGGAAAAAGTCAGCTTACAATTTTCTTGTGCAGTTGCATGTTATAAAGTCAAAATTGTGAGATGCAAATGCACAATTCTAAGAAAAAGTAAATATTGAAATTCTAACTTCTTTGAATTGCATGTTTATATCAGAATTGTGAGATGTAAACTCAATACTGTGAAAAAAAAGTCAGAATTGTGAGACATAAACTCGCAATTGCAATAAAAAAGATTTTTGAGATAAAAAGACGCAGTTCCCTTTTTTATTTTGTATTCTGTGGCAGAAACAAGCTTCCAAATGTATCTGTTCTCGCTGTCTTTGTTGTATTAATAATAGCCACTTTCATCAGACAGAGGCAAATCCACCCTTGTCCTTGTTACTACAGATGTGTGTTGTTGTCTGTTTCGTCTCACTAAAGGGAAAGAAGTGCCTTAGAGGTGCGAGACAGACTTTTTGTAGTTCACAATGGCCGGTAAATAAAGCTCACTGAATTCCCCAACACACGTTCTAAGATATTTATCTGAGAGCGACGCAGACTTGAGTTTCTTATCAAAGCCTTTCAGTTTATTCCGTGGACCGTTTGTCACTCGCCTCCGCTCTTGTTAAATAAATACATTTTATTCTGTTGAAATTAATTTTAATCAAGGTGAAGTATGTGGTTTCTGCTCCACTGGAAGCACCAAACAGAACTGCAAACATAACTAGGAAAGGAAAGTTCATCGTATGAATTTGAGCTTGAAGTCTGAAGGTTATATAAGTGTAGTTTGAGGAGAGAAGTGAAGTGTGAAGGTTATATAAGGCCTGTGCTGTTTGACAGCAGTCTTTATATAGGCTCTGCATTGATATGTGGTTGCAGGTAGTGGTTATTTTGAGGGGTTGCTTGGGTGCACATTTCCTAATGCCTGTGTGATTTCTGACTTGTTGCTAAGATGCTCTGAGTGGCTACTAAGCAGTTGCAAAGAAAATGCATATAGATAGACCAAAAGACAATCTTCCGTTCAATGTGATTAAGACATCACTAGGTGGTTGCTAAGGTGTTGTAAATAGTTGCTAGGTGGTTGCTAAGGTGTTTGATTGGTTGCTAGAATGTTGCTAGGGCAATGCTTAGAAAGAGAAGGCATATACAGTAGATAGACAAAGACTGTCTTCTGCTCAATGTGATTGCTAAGTAGTTGCTAGGTTGCAACTTTATTGTTGCAAAGATGTTCTCAGTGTTTGCTAGGATGTTGCTAGGTTCTAAATTGTTGCTAAGGTGTTTTGATTGGTTGCTAGGGCAATGCTTAGAAAGAGAATGTATATAGGTAGACAAAGGCAATCTTCTATTCAGCATGATTGCTAGGTGGTTGCTAAGGTGTTCTAAATAGTTGCTAGGTGGTTGCTAAGAGGTTCTAAGTAGTTGCTAGGTGGTTACTAATTTATGTTCCTCATTCATAAGTCACTTTGTAACTGTGACTTATTCATAGGGATTTTGATCACCATTGAGTGGTTGATAGATTCTGAGTTGTTGCTAGGGAGAAGTTCTAACTAGTATGAAAGCTGTGGTTAAGGTGTTTTAAATAGTTGCTCAAATGTTGCTAGAGAGTTGCTAGGTAGTTACTAAAGTGTTCTAAGTGGTTGCAAGGCTGTTGCTAAGGTGTCTCGAGTGGTTGCTTGGATGTTACTAGGTTCTTAATTGTTGCTAGGCAGATGATAAAGTTCTAACTGGTTTATAGGCTGTTGCTAAGGTGTTTTGAGTGGTTGCTAGGTTCTGAGTTGTTGCTAGGGAGTTGCTAGGCAGTTACTAAGAAGTTCTAACTGGTATGTAAGCTGCTGCTAAGGTGTTTTAAATAGTTGCTAAAATGATGTTGCTAGGTGGTTACTAAAATGTTCTAAGTGGTTGCAAGGCTACTGCTAAGGTGTTTCGAGTGGTTGCTTGGATGTTGTTAGGTTCTAAATTGTTGCTAGGGAGTTGCTAGGCAGTTGTGTGGGCAGTTGTTAAAGTTCTGGTTTATAGGCTGTTGCTAAGATGTTTTGAGTGGTTGCTAGGTTCTGAGTTGTTACTAGGCAGTTGCTAAGGAGTTGTAACTGGTTTGTAGGCTATTGCTAAGGTGTTTTGAGTAGTTGCTAAGATGTTGTTTCTAGGTGGTTACTAAGGTATTCTAAGTGGCTTCAAGGCTGTTGCTAAGGTGTTTTGAGTGGTTGCTTGGATGTTGCTAGGTTCTAAATTGTTCCTAGGGAGTTGCTAGGCAGTTCCGTGGCAGTTGTTAAAGTTCTGGTTTATAGGCTGTTGCTAAGATGCTTTGAGTGGTTGCTAGGTTCTGAGTTGTTGCTAGGCAGTTGCTAAGGAGTTGTAACTGGTTTATAGGCTGTTGCTAAGGTGGTTTGAGTAGTTGCTAAGATGTTGTTGCTAGGTGGTTGCTAAGGTATTCTAAGTGGTTGCAAGGCTGTTGCTAAAGTGTTTTGAGTGGTTGCTTGGATGTTGCTAGGTTCTAAATTGTTGCTAGGGAGTTGCTTGGCATTTGTTAAAGTTCTTACTGGTTTATAGGCTGTTGCTAAGGTGTTTTAAGTGGTTGCTAGGTTCTGAGTTGTTACTAAGGAGTTGCTAGGCAGTTGCTAAGAAGTTCTAACTGGTATGTAAGCTGTTGCTAATGTGTTTTAAATAGTTGCTAAAATGTTGTTGCTAGGAAGTTGCTAAGCTGTTCAAAGTGATTTCAGGACTTTTGCTAAGGTATTTCAAGTGGTTGTTTGGAGGATGCTAGGTTCTAAATTGTTGCTATGAAGTTGCTAGGCAGTTGTCAAAGTTCTAACTGGTTTATAGGCTGTTGCTAAGATGTTGTTGCTAGGAAGTTGCTAAATGGTTGCTAATGTGTTCTACGTGGTTGCAAGGCTGTTGCTAAGGTGTTTTGAGTGGTTACTAAGCAGTTGCTAGGGCGTTGCTTAGAAGTAAAGCATATACTGGAGATAGAAAGTGTAAAAGTGTTTACTAAAAAATGTGAATAAAAGTAAATATAAAGGTTTATATTAAAGTGCCCCTATTATGGGTTATGAAAGATTCATATTTTGTTTTTTTTGAGCCCCCAACAACAGGTGGACATGCATGCAAGGTCAAAAAACACTTTCATTGTCTTATAATATCCATTTATTTTTACCTTATTTGCTCAAGGACTCCCAAACGATTTACTCAACGATTCATTTTTCCAAACCCCTCCTTTGCGTGACGCTAATCTGCGGTGATTGGTTTTAATTTCATCTCGCCTGTAATGCCTGATAAAGCAGCGTTTGTGAACGCAGTGCTGCTTTGTGTACAGCCATTACCGGGGAAACCGCTATTTTTACCGCTCCAAAAGCGGCACCTAGTGGCAAAGAATGAATTTGCATTTTCATTCAGACCAAAGCGAAAATCGACTGATGGTCAAGTTTTCCCAGGTCTGTGCACACAACAAGTGGGCGGTCAATATGCTGTTTCATGTTGACGTCAACATGAAACGGCTTGGGATTCGTTTTAAAAATGACTCATTTCAATGATTCAGAGTCGACTCTTTCTTTTGAGAGACAATAACTTTATACATGGTGCACTTTCAGATTAAAACTTTGCAGGATGTATTCATTCACTTAGAGCTGTGTTACACACTGCATGAAAGGTAATTTTCAAAAATCCATAATAGGGGCATTTTAAAAATAAATGTTTGGTCATCTATTGCAAAGGTTTTTGAGTGGTTGCTAGGATGTTGCTTCCAATAAATTCCATAGTTGCTATGCAGTTGCTAAGCAGTTTTCTAAGAAGTTCTAAATGGTTGCTAGGCAGATTTTATATACTGTATATATAGTAAGGCAAGTTGATATTATGATCATATTTTTTTCCAAGCACATTTTACCAATTCCAAACCACATCAATCTTAATAACTACTATCATTTTTGTATTTAATCATGGTTCCTGATGGTTTCACACCTAATTATTCACCTTAATTCTTAATTATTTTGCAGTTAACTGTCTTTTCTTCTCCACTTGTTTTTTCTAACCACACTGTCCCAATGAGCATTTTGCCATCCAATGGTCATGCCTTAACTTTGCAAATTCTAGTATTGCATTAGTGTTGCATCCTTCTCATGAGCATTTAATAATTTTTGACTTTCAGTCTGAGTTCAATATCTTTTTTTGGCTCAATGTATCTGTAAAAGGAAACCTGCCTAATAATAATGCACACCTGAGGAGTTTTTTTACTTCTAGCCTTCATGGCAAATTATATATCACTTATAAATAATTAAATACAAAATGAATAGTAGTTGTTAAGATTGATGTGGTTTGGAATTGGTAAAATGGAATGCTTGGGGAAAAAAATATGATCAGAATATCAACTTGCCTATGTTCTCTTGCATATATATATATATATATATATATATATATATTATTATATATATTATTATATATAAGAGATTAGTGTTCCATTCAGTGCCACTAGTGGTTCAGAAATTACACACTTCACCTTGAACACTGTTGAAATAAACTTAAAATTTAAAAGTGGTTAAATGGTTTAGTCGTGTTAGAGGAGGTGGTGTAGTGGTTAAAGATCACTGAATTCCCGTGCCACCATTGCGCTCCAGGGCAAGACATTCAACAGCCGTTTACTCCAGCAGGACCATCCCTTGTGGTGCGCCGACCGAAAGTCGGTTCGGATAAAGAGCGTCCACTACATGATGAATAAGTAAAGTCATTCCCGTGGTTCCTCCTGCTGTGTCCTCGGGCCTTTTTTTGTTTAACATGACACTCTGGAACAATGCTGCTGCTTCTGGAACACCTACCAACCCAATTACACTAACGTATAACATTCTGTGCCATGGCGCCAGTATTCAATCACCCTCTCGTCTTTTGTCTTCACAGATGGTCTCATGAGCGAAGGCGAATTTCTGGAAATCACAGAAATCAAGCGGCATCAAGCGGAGGATTTTGAATGCATCACCAACAATGGCGTGGCTCCGCCAGACACGCACCGCGTCAAGGTCACCGTCAACTGTAAGTCGAGCCGCTCTGCTCCTGTCAGCAACTCACAGTGACATCCTAATGAGATCGTTGGGAGCGTTTCAGAACACTCTGTGATTGAGTAATGCAAATATAAATTGGATTGCCATCAGCCGCATATAGAATTAAACTCTTTATCTTTTCATTGTGTCCTCTCAACTCCACAGGGTTGAGTAATTGTACTTCATTATTACACTTAAGTATTATTTCAGAGAATTTTAAACAAGAGAATTTTAAGAAACTTAATTACATTTCCACAACAAAAATCATTTTTGTGTTTCTTTACAGTTTCATGTAGACCTTCAAATATATAAGTACATACAGTACACTACCATTCAAAATATTAGGGTCAATGAGACGTTTAAATTCATCAAATGATGTTAAAGACATAATGTTTCAAAAGATTCTTCTTTTGTTCTTCTGAACTTTCTATTCAACAAAATATCCAGATTTTTTTTTTTCACAAAAATATTAAGTATATTAGAATGATGTGTGAAGGATCATGGGACACTCAAGACTGAAAATTCAGTTTTTCATCACTGGAATAAATTACATTTTTAAATACACTGAAATAGAAAACATTAATTAAATAATATTTCACAATATTACTGTTTTTACTAGATTTTCTTTATCAAATTAATGGAGCTTTTGTATACTTACTGACCTCAAACTTTTGAACTGTAGTATTTCTTGCTTTCCAGTAAAATATCTAAACATCATTAAAACTAGATAAATTAACTTGAGAAGCAAAATATTAAGGCAAAATGTCTTGAATTGATTTTACTTCAATTGACTAATAATGGTTTCTTATTTTATAGTACTTAATAATAATAATAATAATTAATAATAGCATAATGGGATCAATATAATAGAATAATTTAACTATGTATAACTATTAACTATTTTCTAGTGTCAAACAACTATAAAATCAGCATCTGTTGATAAAATCAGACAAATAATAGTAACAGTAATAATAATGCATAGCTTCTTAGGACTCCTGTACTTTACAAAGTTTTTGCATCACAGTTCAATAACAAAATCTCCTCTGCATTTTTTTATCATGCAATTAATTAAGAAAAGCTTTTTAATACAATACATCTTCCAGGTTTGAAATGACATGACACTGAGGTCACATTTTTTTCTCATTTTTGAATGAATTATTGCTTTAATTGAACAACAAGTGCTAATACTTTAATTGAACTCAGATCCACCAGTAATCACAGACGTAAAGAACATGCCCGCCCAGCTGGGAAAAACTGCAATCTTACGCTGTGAAGCTATGGCGGTGCCCACCGCGTCCTTCGAATGGTACCGGGATGACCGAAGGTAAGCTAGCATTAACAAAGTGAGCGAAACAGACGCTGTGAACCATGGGAAGCAGCACATACCAGGTTTACTTTAACGTGTGATCTGTCATATTACTTCTTCCTCAGGCCGGTAGAGAGCGATAACACGCTGAAGATTAAAAATGAGAAAACACGTTCCCTGCTGCTCTTCACCAACGTCACAGAAAAACACTTTGGCAACTACACCTGTTTCGCCACCAACCGCCTCGGGGCTTCCAATGCCAGCATGCTACTCTTCAGTGAGTACCTTATATCACTGCAACTCTGCAGCGCTCGCTTTTGTGCTCTCGAAACATTAGTAAATCTACAAAGGCATAAAGTCAAGGATAAATAAACACCCTGCAGGAAGTGACTTTCCACTGTACAAAATAAGTGAATGTGCATTTCTCGCTCCCCGAGGCTAGTTTTCACGTTGAGCTTCACCGCAGACGGATAATAGCAGTGTGTCCGTTGATGATACTTGAAAGCAAATGGTCTAGTGCTGTATGCTCAGCAAAGTGCATCGTTTTCAACCTTTTTAATAATGCATAACTTGACCAAACTTCAATTGCAGCGTGAAGCATTTGAAAGTGTTTGTGACTTCTGACACACATAGACAACGTGCACAACTGCTGGGATAATTCACATGCGTAAGCTCGGAAGTTTCTGAATTGATTTTAATTGTGAATGAGTGGCATAATTTCATGCTTCTTTTTCTCTTTTTGGCTTCTTCATAAAGCCAGGAAGCTTGTTTACCACCAATGCATCAGAAACTAAAAGCAAAGATGCGCATTAGGTGTGAAATTCATGCTTTATCTTGTATTTTAACAGTCTTTTGTTACCATCCCAGTTAACAAAAATGTGTTCCTAGAATGTTTTGTTAATGTTCCCAAGGTTATTTTTGAATGTTCTCTAAACATTTTTAAATTGTTTTTTTTTATTTTCTTAGAGGAAACGTTAAAGGAATGGTCCATTTGATCATTTTGCAAACATTATGGTAACGTTACTTTTGAATGTTCTCTGTATTTTGCAATAAATGTTCTGAAACGTAGTAAGTAATAACATTAAAAACAAAACAAAAAAATGAAAGAATGCTTGGCTAATGTTCCCATTAATTTATGAAAATGTTTTTTTAACCATTCAGAGAACATTCGAAAATAACCTTTTTAAAGGAACACTCCACTATTTTTTAAAATAGGCTCATTTTTCAACTCCCCTAGTTAAACAGTTTAGTTTTACCGTTTTCGAATCCACTCAGCCGATCTCCGGGTCTGGCGGTAGCACTTTTAGCTGTAGCTTAGCATAGATCATTGAATCTGATTAGACCGTTAGCATCTCGCTCAAAAATGACCAAAGAGTTTCTATATTTTTCCTATTTAAAACTTGACTCTTCTGTAGCTACATCGTGTAGTAAGACCGACGGAAAATGTAAAGTTGTGATTTTCTAGACCAATATGGCTAGGAACTATACTCTCATTCTGGCACAATAATCAATGAACTTTGTTGCCGTACTATGGGTGCAGCAGGCGCAATGATACTACGCAGCGCCTGAAAATAGGCTAACTTCCGTCAACATAACCAACGTGACCACGAAGGGATCAGAGTGAGTGTTAAATAGTGAGGGAGTGATATGAAACAGCTGGGTGCAATCAGTGTAAACAGGTGTGTGCAATTCGTGCTGAGTGCAATCAGTGCAATGCATGATGGGAAATGTAGTTTGGGTGCTATGCAACAGTTTGTGTAGTGCGAGAGTCAATGAATAGGAAAGTTCGTTGACCAGATTCGTGACAGTAATATCATTGCGCCAAAGCAAAGTTCCTTGATTATTACGCCGGAAAGAGAGTATAGTTCCTAGCCATATCGGCCAAGAAAATAGCAACTTCTCATTTTCCTTCGGTCTTCGTACACGATGTAACTACAGAAGATTCAAGTTTTAAATAGGAAAAATATAGAAACTCTTTGGTCATTTTTGAGCGAGATGCTAACGGTCTAATCAGATTCAATGACCTATGCTAAGCTACAGCTAAAAGTGCTACCGCCAGACCCGGAGATCGGCTGAATGGATTCGAAAACGGTAAAACTCAACTGTTTAACTCTAGGGGAGTTGGAAAATGAACCTATTTTCAAAAATAGTGGAGTGTTCCTTTAAACCATTTTAAAAACTGGATCTTTTGAATGTTTAAAAAACATAAAAAAATAACCTTTTCGTACCTTAATGGTAACATTAGCAAAGCATTCAAAGAAAATATTTTTAAATGTTATTACTTACTGCATGTTTCAGAACGTTTAGACAACATTCAAAAGTAATGTACCCATAACGTTTGCAAAATTCTAAAATGGAATGTTCCTATAATGTTTTCTCTAATGTTCACATTCTTGGTTATGCGAATGTTAGAGAAAACATTAAGGGAACGTTACTTTTGAATGTTCTCTGAACATTCTGAAACAAGTAGCGAGTCACGACATTGAAAAAATGATCAATTGTGACAATGTAACAATTACATTTTTGTTACGAAATCCCAGACAACTTTGAATGAACGTTCTATTAATGTTTCAAGAAGAACATTTGTTCAAAACTTTGAGAAAACATTCGCCAAAGTTCTGGGAATGTTCCCTGTTAGCCGGGATGGAGAATGATGGGAAATGCCTATTCCTCAGTACACAAAATATGTACTGAAGCGAACATTTACAATTTAAAATGAACTAAGATCAGACTTACACAGCTTGAAGGCTGCGTTAGAGTTTGTTGCACCCAAAGAGTTTATTAACTGAATTTTCTGCTGCTGTTTTTCTACAGCAGATCTTTTGTCCGCTACAGAACATCAGTATCGAGTAATAGAGGATTCCTATAAAACATGTTCTGTTGTGGAAAATGCGCTTTGAGCTTCCATTGTCTAACTGTAAAATGTCTGAAAACAGTTCATCTCTCATAGCTCTGCTTTATTGAAGAAAAACCTCAGGGATTTTTAAAAATCTAGGGCTGAATGAAACAACAAGGACATGATAACAAATCACAACAACACTACAGATTTCCTTGTACTTGAGCTTTTTCACTGTTGTTTTCTAAATAATATATATATTACTATATTATTTAGTTTTTTTAATAGACAGAGAGACTATTTGTTTAATGCACTAGCGCTAGCGGCATTAATCGAGCAGCTTGCTTTAGTGATAAAGCAGGAATCTCATGAAAACATTTCACCATGAGATCCGAAGAAAGAAATAAGAAACTATATTGTGCAGAGATAATGAAGCCTGTTAAGATTTTTGTCCTGCATATGCATTCTGTTCATGACAGTTACGCATGTTTTCCCCCAAAGTTCTCATTACTGTAATGCTTTTCTTTTGAGTTTTTTTTATAACTCTCATTATTCTCAATGGTGATTCTCATTACTCTAGTACAAAGACTTTTCTGTTTAAATGAGCATACATTTTAGACAGTACCACGCCTAAATATCATTATTATAATTATTATTATGACTTCATGTTACAGTAATGGCAGCATTATTATATTGGCAATTGTGTGTAAATGTGCACTTATTGTAATAAAATTTATGTCATAATGCATCAAATGATTTATTTCGATGGAGGTGACTTGATCATATTCTTGACTTGTTTTGTATATTTCACCCCAGTGGTTTTAGTATCATTGAGATAATATTATAGTTTTTATTCAAATTATTTTTATATTATATTATATTATTAATAAACTGTATTAATATTATTTTTATATTTTGAAGCATTTTATATTTTTTTCATTTTCTTTTATAGTTTAAAGTTTTTAATTTAATATGTATTTCTAATCATTTTGTTGCACTTTTTTGTCATTTTTACTGCACGTGTGTGTGCATGTTTATGTGGTTTATGAGGACACACATTTGTATAATAACATGGGTATGACATAGGTATTACAACGAGAAGGTGATTTATGGAGACATTTTCAGTGTCCCCGTAATTCAAAAGGCTTATAAATAATTCAGAATGAGTTTTTTTGAAAATCTAAAAATGCAGAAAGTTTCCTGTGAGGGGTAGGTTTAGGGGTATGGTTGGTGTAGGGCAATAGAATATACGGTATAAAAACCATTACGCCTATGGAGAGTCCCCATAAACCATAAAAACAAACCTGTGTGTGTGTTTATTACATATTATTTCAGTTTTATTTATTTTAGTACATCAAGTTAAACTAAAATGAGAAATGTTGCTGAAACTAGCTGAAATAGTTTTTTATGCTGAAGTTTTAATATTTTATTTTATTTCAGTTAATTTTTATTTTAAGTAAAATATTACTTTTAATTTAATTTAATTTTTTTTTTTTTTTTTTTTTTTTTTTTGTTTTTTTTTTTTTTTTTTTATTTTTTTTTTTTTTTTTTTTTTTTTGGTGGTTTTAGTTTTAGCTTCAGTTTATAGCTGTTCACCCAAAAATAAATGTCTCCATAATGTTGAAAATCAAACCATTTAAACCAGCCCACGGTGGTTTTCTGTTTTTGTTGGAAGTTTCATCTAGTTTTCCAGGCAGACCTGATGAAAACTACCAATTAAAACCAGCTAAGACCAGCAGACCACATTAGTCTGGTTTCAGCGGTTTTGCGCAGCAGGAGATGATGTTTTTAATGACTTGTTCCGGGTGATTTCAGGGAAAGCGAGCGGTTGTACAGGAAGAGGAAGGTTTTCTGCAGGCAACAGGAAACTGCTGCTTGTTAGCAAATGAACGTATGAAACAACTGGTTGTGAATATTTCATTAATTTAAGCCTCTTTCTCTGCTGAGGCTAATTTACCACAGCAGTTTACTCG
Source organism: Sinocyclocheilus grahami (assembly GCF_001515645.1). Taxonomy (NCBI): domain Eukaryota; kingdom Metazoa; phylum Chordata; class Actinopteri; order Cypriniformes; family Cyprinidae; genus Sinocyclocheilus; species Sinocyclocheilus grahami. The sequence continues at coordinate 143,638 of NW_015506467.1, read as the reverse complement.
TTTTGTGTAGCAGTTAGATCCTGATTGCTCCTACATACTTAACGATGAATGTTTTCAAACTGCACTGTATATCTATAGCCAAATTAACCACACACAGCATAATCAACCAATTAGCGTGGCGAGTGTGTCAGTTCTGCTGCTGCAATCATTGTAGAAATGATCCGCATTAGTATTTCACATAGTGCTGTTTGATTTCCATTCAGATATTGTGTTGTACTTATGCCTCATTACTTTCTTAAATCTGCTTTATGAGGTCCTTAAATGTGCTCAGCCATATTTACTGTGCTCTATTCATACGCAAGTGTAATATATAATTTAATATAATATAATTTATAGTTTAAAAAGAATGAGATTTGTATACACAAAAATAACAATACATAGCAAAATGTATTTTTATTATTACTTCACTTATATAATGTTTTTCCTGTATTGATTTGTGAGAAATGGCACATTCAAATCTTATAAACAATTATTTCTAATCATACATATTGAATTATTTACAATTATTTATAAACACATACTTCTGAATACATTTTAATTTAAATATTTATTTAGTTTATAGTTGTTTATTTTAAATAAATATTTAAATATAGTAAATATTTATGATTGATTACAAAAACAAATCTTTGTGGCATAGACTTAAATATTTATAAATATTTATGAACAGTTATATATAAACAAATATTTTTGAATAGTTTTTGACATATTTATTTATTTATTGAAATATAATGATAATATTACTAATATACTAATATATATATATATATATATATTAGTAAATATTTAGGATTGTCAGAACAAACACATTTTTATGACAAATGTCACAAATAGACTTAAATATTAAATATATGAAATATATTGTCATATGAAGTAAGAACATGAAACCAATTAGAAATTGGAACAATTTCAAATATTAAATATATACTGTACATATACATATAAACATACAGCTTTATGTATACATATGATATGTTAATAAAGTTGCATATATAAAGAAGATTTATATTGTTGACATATGGTTGCTACATAAAATACCATTTATTTATCAAAAACATCATATAAATATTATTAACATACGGAAAATTTTACTGTGGTGATTTTATATGTTATAACCTTTTATCCTCATCTACCCAGTGAATGAACACATGTGAAATTTATATACCGCCTTATAGGTAATATACAGTATATGGAAATATCACTCTTGATATAGGACATTATATATTATATATTACATACATTATATTACGTTTCCAATCGAACAAATCTCCCAGAAACATAATTCATCATTTTACATGTAAGTTCAGCTAGTCAGCCAGTAATTTGCTTAACTGCTGTATTAAAATATTGAAGTGCAGAATTCTATTCTATTGATGCATTTCCTAGTGAAAAACCCTTTGACGTCTGCCTTTAAGCCTTTAAACTTCTGAATTTCTAGTCTCTGGTGATAAATTATGTTTCAGTTCCTCTTGAGAACAGGCAGCTTCACTCGATTTGAGGTTCATGCTCATCCTGACCCTAAGCGTACCCTATGAAGGTGCTGTTAAGCACAAAAACAAGAGCAGCAGCACAAAGTCAAATACTGTATGTAACAGCATAACTTCAGAGTCTGACCGCGTTCTGGGCCGGTCTAAGTGAGCGGGCGGCAGAGCTCTCGGTGGAAAAGTTTCTGCTGGAACGCTCAGTGCAGCGATCTTAGCCATGCAGCAAAACCCAGAGAGGAGGAGGAACAGGTCACGGAAAGGCCAAACATTGAGTGATTGAGCATATAGTGCTGCACAACACAGAGAGAGTTTGTGCTTATGCAAGGCTTTCATCTTACGTTTGTTCCAGTTTTCACACCGTGCACAGATTTTGGCATAAATCAATGAACAAAACTCTCAAACCTCCACTGTTCTTACAAAACTCGGGCTGTGTGATAGAGCCCTACAGTGAAAAAAAATTAAAGCTCAGTATTATTTATATATTTAATATACATCTCATATTTATCCAAATTATTTTTAAATTATTCGTCATTATTTTCAATCTTTTATATTTTATTTAATTGCATATATTTTTCTTATTTTATAATTAAGAAAAAATAATAATATTAAAAGAGTGAGATTTGAATGCACAAAAATAGCATTGCATAGCTAAATTCATTTTGAATAATGCATTGCTTGCATTATATTTTTCCTGTATTAATGTCTGACAAATGGCACACATGGCATAGACTATAGAATATTTATAAATATAAAAATTTTTTATGTATTATTATAATTTAAAAACAAATATTTATAAGTAATTTTATATTAATAATTGTTTATTTATTTATTTATTTACTTATTTAGAGTATTTTTATTACTTTAGAAATATTTTATTAAGTATTTATTCATTTCAATATTTAAATATTAAATATTTGTAATTGATGGCCAGCCTTTGGTGGGACAAATGGTGCACATAGACATAAATATTTATAAATATAAATAATAATTTTTTTTATAAACAAATATTGATTGATTGATTGATTGATTGATTGATTGATTGATTGAAATAAATGTTTAAATATAGTAAATATTTATGATTGATGATAAACCTTTGTGACAAATGGTGCACACAGACTTAAATATTTATAAATATGTATAAACAATTATATTTTTTATAAACAAATATTTATTATTTATTTATTATTTATTTAGCATTTGTTGTAATAAATGTTTAAATATAGTAAACATTTATGATTAATGGCACAAACAAACCATTGTGAAAAATGGCGCACATAGACTTAAATATTTGTAAATATTTATAAATTATATTTATATTTTATAAACAAATATTTATGAATTTCTATACATATTTATTTATTAAGTATGCCTTTATTTAAAAATAAATATTTAAATATAGCAAATATTTATGATTGGTGACAAACAAATCTTTACTCAAATATTTACTTATTATTAAATTATGAATATATATAAATAATTGTTTATATTTTTATAAATATATATATATTAATATTTTGCTAATATTTCTCTAAGTATTTATTCATTTAAAAATGTTTTAATATAGTAAACATTAATTATTGATGACACAAATAGATTAGATTAGATTCAAATGCTAGCTTTTTGTGCCATGCTGCGGACACAAGCTTCAGACGAAGAAGTGATGATGTGCGCTACCGGCGCCTATTTTGTACTAGTTGCGACGGTAGTGACGTCATGGCTGTCGCCTGGCCAAACAAGTTGGTGTTTTTTCAATGTAGGCTTCAGACACGGGTCACGACGAGGCGTTCCCCATAGCGACCCCTAGAGGACGCAGTGTCTCGTTCCCCTCAGGGAACCATGGTTACATAAGTAACCCGAGACGTTAGCATCTAACCAGAAGTGCAAAAATATAGTGTTTTATATACAGATAAGTGCAGAGTAAGTGAAGCTATAACTTGTATGTACAGTGGAGTTGCTATATATTTATACAATATCAAACAGAGTATGTACAGAATATAAATGGGGGTACAAATGTAGGGTTATATATACAGTATGAACAGCAGCACATAAGAACAGTGGTAATAATACAAATGGTTGTGTGTGCAATAGTACTGTTAAACAATGTATAGCGATGTCTATGTATTTATAGTCTGTATTTACTGTGCTGTGTACAGTGCAATGGCTTAAACAATTTGCAGTCTGTGCAAAATATGAAGAACATATTTCAAGTACATGTTTGTAAAGTACTGTGACCAATGCAGTTCAGTAGGGTCACAGCCTCAGGAAAGGAAGTAAATCACTGAATCAGATTTGAAATCAATTGAATTGAAATCATTTTATTATATAAGCACAAAGAGTATGCAGATTGCTATGAGAGACATTAAACTAGCACAGATATGAAGGAAAAGGTTTGGCCGGGTGAACAATTATACAGTTTAGTGTCATTATATAAAAATGTTTGTCCGCAGAATGCTGTGATTGACCAATCAGAATGAAGTATTCCAGAGAGTCGTGTAATTGTTTGTGGCTGGCTGTACATTATCGCTTACATAATGCTTTTATACCTCATTAGCAATAAACAGCAGGGCCTTTGCACAACCAGTGTTAGTAAAAGTGGCATACAGCTGCGTCATGATGGTCCATATCCATCTCATCTGTTTCTTCTGCTGTTTCTTGCTTCCTTTCGGTTCCTCCCGTCTTTTCTCTTCTCCGGCCCATTATGTCTCCTCTCATTTGTTCCCGCTCCGTTGTGTCCTGTTACCCCAGGAAGTCATCAGTGGCTTCTCTCGCTCCATTCTTCACATTTCAGTCCGCAGTGAGTGATTCCTGCCGTTTCCTCCCCTCACGCATTACCATTGTAAGCGAGTCCGTCTCATTCCGTCTCACATTCTCTGGGAGAGTTATTCCCGTGATGAGTCACCTGCCGTCACTTCCATGCATCTTCTCTTGTTCATGTCGCTGCCACGCCGTCGTCTGGCCTCGACTCGCACTTTTCCATCAGACGTGCTGCGATCTTTATCTTCATCCTTCGGAGACGAAACATCTGTCCCACCGCTGTCGGTCTTTGGATAACTCACCTGGGAACAGAAATCCTGCCGTTCCCCCTATGCTGTTATTTTCTCCTATAATTTCTTTCATTTGTTTTATTTTTTCATGATCATTGTCTTCTGCTTTTTAGGAATGGTTTGCATATTGTATATGCTGTATGTACTTTATATAATTTTTTTCACTTGGGGTGAGGTTTTCAGTTTTTGAGGCTGCAGAAGTGTATGTTTTCACAAATACTTCAAGTTATTTTAGTTTGAAAGGTAAAAGAAAATTTGATTTGTCATGAAATTACCATTTTAAAGTGAATATCATGCAAATAAACTATAAGAATCCATCAGGGGTGCTATTAAAATATACCATATAAACAACCGTACTGTTTATTCTAGCTACTTTTTGTGTAAGATATAGTCAATTATTTTAAATGTATTACTTTTAGCATTTTTGCTGTATATTACTTCTTAAATTATATTTAACATTTTTATTTTATGTAAATGTTTATCATTTTAATAAATATAATTGTAAAAAAATCTGCCATTTAAAAAGCTATTTTTAATAAATTTTTATTTATTTATTATATTTTTATTATATACATGTAATGTATTTTATAAGTTGTATATGCATTAAACCATATAAATAACCATACTGTTTATTCTAGCTACTTCTCATGCAAGATGCACTAAATTATTAAAAAATATTTTAAATTCATTATTTTATCATTGTGATTTATTTTACTTGTTGCATTTTATTTTATAGTTTTTTTTAGTAATTTTTAATTTTAATAATAATAAAAAATAAATCATTAAAATATAAACTTTTTAGTTATTTTATATACATGTAGTGTATTTTATAAGTTTTATATGCGTTATACCATATAAATAACCATACTGTTTATTCTAGCTACTTTTCATGAAAGATACAGTAAATTATTAAAAACATTTTCAATTCATTCTTTTTTTATCATTTTACTGTATTTTACTTGTTGCATTTTATTTTCTTATTTATTTATAATTTATTTTAAATGTAATTATAATAAAAAGATCAGTCATTAAAAATTTTTACTTTTTAACAATTTTAACTTTATTTAAATTCCTGTTAAAATGATTTGAATTTATTTTTTATGTTAATAAAATTTGCATTATGGTTTATATGCACTATACATAGATTTATCAAAATTTACAAAATTCTTTTAAATTAGGTTGAAGTAAATGAAAACAATGTTTGCAATCCATTTAACTTGCATAATCTGACTTGAAATGAATGCCATCTTCCTAATTTAACCACTAAAAGTGTACTGATTTGTCTAAATACCTTTGTCAGCAGCAGAGCTCTTTATTCACCATGGCTCTTTTATTTGTTTATATGTGATCAGATCCCTGGGGGACATCAGACATCTTGTAGCCACCTTATGTTAGTCCTGAGGGAATGAGATGTGTCAAGATTCATACAGCTGCTGTGACGTGGATAGACATATAGATGGACTTTATTGACTCAGGGGAAATTCAGTCAAGTAAGAGGGATTACTTTTTCTAGCTTCTTTAGTAACAGACTCTGAGTCATGCTAACAGGAAAATGAGCTCAGTCACTCCTGACTGAAGATTTTCCCTTGTGGGAAATGCATATCTGCTCATGCTTATGAGTGATGGAGTGATGTTTTAAGCTCTTTGCATCAAGCACATGCTCTTAAATAATATACAACTGGGGAGAGATTGATTGATTGATTGATTGATTGATCGATTGTTGATTGTATATTAACTCATATAAATCAAATATAATTTCGTAAATTGCATAAACAATTATGAACAAAATAGTATCATGTATTTATGCATTGCTTAATACAAAGAGCCAAATCTCCCATCACATAAGGATGCAGTGAAAAGGAATAAACCTCCACAAATTTGCGACGTATTTTCTAAAAGTTTAAACTGTTTTAACTTTGCGTGGCTACATCTCTTGTGTGAGACGCGAGTGCAGCAGTCATATTTGTCAGTCTAAAAAAATGCACTGAATACTCGTTCTGTGTGAATGGCTTGGTTTCGGTTTTAACCTAATCAAGATCTTCTCTGCATTGAGCTTCTATATTTCTCTTAATATTTTGAATGCATAACACAGCAGAGGCGCATCTCGTGGGCAAGACTAACAAAACATTAAAATGCAACAACGTCACTTACATATTTATCACCGCATCTTGTGCGCCACTGATGACGCTCCCTGACCCACTCCTAACATTCAAATGCAAATGTTTATTTTAAATTCGACTAATATAATTTCTTTTTACTCACAATCTCCTCATCACAGGCAGGCACAGCACTCAATTGAGCATGTGTTCGTGTTTGTGTGTGCTGTCTGCGTCACTCATAGCACGTGCCTATATCATGCGCTTTATCGAACATTTTTTATATCGTTATCGAAGAAGGTGTACCATTGATAAATATCAATACCGTTTTATCGCCCAGGCCTAGGTTCACTATAAACATATTCAAGAAGTAAAAATAAATAAATTAAATATGTATATTTTTTAATATGTACATGCAAAATGTGTAAATCATTCCTATAGCTCTATGTAAACACAATATTGTGGGGGGAAATTTTATTTTCATAAGTTGATGATTTGCACCTTACATGAAACATCCAAGTTGTCTGCATGACTTGTGCCATCTTGGCAGGAGAAAGATTGATTTGGCTCTCTAAAATAAGCGAGTCAGTCAATGGCGAGAGTAAATAACTACTGACTCTGAAACCATTAGTGCCTGTCAGACTATCTGTCTGCTCACTGACTGCTGTCTGTCTGTCTGTCTGTGTGCACAGATCAGCCAATCAGCCAATATATATATATATATATATATATATATATATATATATATATATATATATATATATATATATATATATAAAATACTAAAAATATGATGAAATTAAATTAAATTAATATTAATGAAAGTTGTTGTTGTTGTTGTTAAATAAAAAAAAAACACCAGTGCAATCAGTAAATGTAATCAATAAAACCAGAAATGTGTATTTAGAAAATAAATAATCTATTGAGATGTCATATTGCCTTAACATGTAACACATTAGCACAAGGTTTCTATGTTGACCAGCTTTCTCTCTCTCATTCACTCTATTCACATCTGCTTCTCTCTTCTAGGGCCCGGGGCCGTGTACGGCGGAGTGGCGTCTCTGAACGGCCGTTTATCAGGAGTCGGCCTGTGGTTCTGCCTCTCCATCTCTGTTCTGATGAAGGTCTAAAACTTTCCCACTTCGGAAGGAGTCTTTAAATACGAACCCATCACTGTGAACAAAAAGAAATTATGCATTAATCCAGGAGCCATCACTACATCACTCGATCATTCCTTCCTCTTCCCATTCACACCCAGTCGCATATCACCGCTTCACTCCTCCCTCCCGTCGCCAACGATGGTCACCTTTTATCGTCCAAACCTGAAATGTGATGCAAAAGATGTGAACGACAAGTGTAATGCCAGTTGGGTGTCTCTTGATGTGCGTGCTGGACATGCTGGTTGTAAAGTGACGTGTCGACGATGACGGTTGCGATGTCCGGGTGACCCGGTCAAAGCTGTTCCCCAGCGGGCCCATCGGATCCCGACACAGAGATCCGAGCTGAACGGTGGAGCGTTCTGACGTGCGTAGCTACTATGAATGATGTCAAACCACATGTTTTCTTTCTAGCGAGGAGGGCCGTGTCATCTCAGCCCCTCGTTTGCGTTTGTTTGGGCTCTCGACCCAAAGCAAACATTTGACCCGCGTCCAGCCCTCATATTGTCCTCAGTCTGTCCATCACTCAGATCGTCGGTCCTTCACACTCAGTGTAAATATATATACAGTAGAGGCTACATTTACACTACATTTCCCATCAGCCTCTCTGTTTCAGCCTTTCGGCTCGGAGGATATTGCTGCCTTTAAGTCACAATGGAATGGTCGTATTTACGAGATTTACAACCGAAATGTCATTATTAGCCGAGAATCATTGGTATTGATCGAAAGAAGTTTAGTTTGTACACATTTAGTGTTGTTTTCTTGTGTTTGACGGAAAGTTAAAAAAGAGAAGTGCTTTAAATTACTTTTCAAACTTGTTGCAAAGTATAAAAAATAGATGTAGTGTTGGAAATTTAAGTATTTGGACACTTTTTGGTTGTCGAATGTTGGTTAATAAAATAAACGTAAAGAAATATACAGCTGTAGATGTCACTCATCCGCTAAAACTAATTTTTAATGTGCAAATACAGTTTAGAAAAGTCAGAAAGAGTGCAACTTTTCGAATTATATGAATACATCATTGCAACTCATTAACAAGTGTGCAACTTTTCAGTATTTTTTAATGCATCATTGCAACTATTGAGTGCAACTTTTCCGAATTATTTGAATGTATCATTGCACCTCATAAGAGTGCAACTTTTCCAAATTATTTAAATGCATAATTGCAACTCATTAGTAAGAGTTCAACTTTTCATACTTATTTAAATGCATCACGGCAACTCATAAGAGTGCAACTTTTGCGAATTATTTGAATGCATCATTGCAAATTAAAAGTAAGAGTGCAACTTTTCATAATTATTTAAATGCATCAGTGCGACTCATAAGAGTGCAACTTTTCAGAATTATTCAAAAGTGTCGTTGCAACTCGTAAGTAGGAACTTTCCACAAAGACTTGAAGGCAGCAGAAGTTTCTGGCGTCTCCTGGCCTGAAACGGTTCATTGACTTCTTGTTGCTTGTGGATAGCATGTACCGGTTAGAAATGTCCCTCTTGTGACCTCACTTCCTGCACCGACCCCGTTTAACCCCCTGCACTGTGTACATTTTAATCTGCAAGGTTAACTGCTATTGCTTTTTTGATGTTAATAATGATTATAATGATGATGATGATGATGACAATGTTAATAATAAGTATTTGAATAAATATGATAGTAATTCCATGTGAGAAAAAAACGTCAGAGCTGATCGCAAGCCATGTGTGTGAAAATATTTTGTACTAAAAATCACTGAATTCATCGAACGGCAAAAAGAAAAAAAACCTTTTTGAAGTATCATGCTCTGTTTTACCATGATTAACTTTTTTAAAATGGAAGTAATTTCAAATCTCGTCCGTAAAAGAGAGCAATCAGTGAAATGTGAGGGTGCTTACACGCTAGACGGATCTGTTAAAATGTCCGTAGAAACACAAATTGAACAAATATACAGTACGAAGTGCAGTGTTGCTTTTTCAAACCGTTGCATTTGTCAACCGTCTTTATCATGCACCATCCCCACTGAGCTCAGTGTATTTGCATTGTAAACTCTAGCGTGTAGGCATCCTAATATCATTTCAAATGTGTACTGTATTTTTTTTCCATGCTGTTGATGACTGTAATGTATGATATATTCTGCAGTAATGATGTAATGCTCATGTCTGCCTCGATGACATAATCAAATCCCTCAGTATCCTGCGGTTACGTACGGTCGTGTTAGTGTGAATCTGCGTTCCATTCAGAGACTGTGATATCAAGTTGCAACAAAAAATGCATGCATTTACTGCATGTATTATGTTTGGAAAATGACATACAAGGAAAGAAAATGTTTTTTTTTTTTTTGTCAACAGTCTTTTCGCAACCAAATTGCGAAGCTATGCAATGCTAGCATTAGTTCTGCAGGTGTGTGGTTAACAGACCGGAGCATTCAGCGTGTTATATACATATTTTCTAAACATTTTGTACAGAGCCCTGCTCATGCCATACAGAAAAAAATACATGTATCATGGCCACGAATTAAGAATTTGTTTCTATGACTAATTAATTTGTTCCCTTTTTTTGTAAATCGTGGCCACACTGTACTAATTCGTTCTCTCGTTTTAGTAAATCATGGCCACATTGTACTAATTTGTTCCCTTTTTAGTAAATCGTGGGCACGTCGTACTAATCCGTTCTCTCATTTTAGTAAAACATGCCCATGTCATACTAATTCATTTTCTCGATTAAGTTAATCGTGGCTACGTCATACTACCGTATTGGCCCGAATATAAGACGACCCTGATTTGCAATAAGATGACCCCCCCTTTTTCCAGATGTACCTTTTAGAAAAAGGCTTTTTAAAAACCAAATCTTGTTTTTTCTCAGTAAAACACATTTTGTTTTCAATTATTTTCATATTGCATATTTTTCCTATTTTAATTTTTGTTTTGAAAGTATGGTAAAAACTGGTCAAATGTACCAACAATCACATTTAAAAAATATACACTTTTTGATATACCATAAAAAAAAAAGAAAAAAGCAGGTAGCCCATCTGAATTAGGACATTTAGGCTATCCATCTAATAGTAGCCTACCAAAATCTTATTAACAGTAGACGTTAAATCTTACTGCAGTCTTCAAATCTGGGTACTGTCTTACGTTTTAAAATCACAAAGAGAGTTTGGTCCCATCAGGCTAACGTGACAGTCACAACTCATGCAGCTGTAAGCTTTTCTTATTCTTTTGTTTTTACGCGCGATCTTTACAACACGCATTACGTTACGTATTTCATGGCACACTCGTTTTATGAGTATTTGGCGCCACCTATTGTTGTGGGTGTATTATTGACATGTCAAAGTCTAGACCCTGAAGATAAGACGACCGCGTTTTTTTCAGATGTATTTCCAAGAAAAAAACATCGTCTTATATTCGGGTCAATACGGTAATTAATTCCCTCGTTTTAGTAAATCGTGGCCACATCGTACCAATTCGTTCCTTTTTTTTTTTGTAAATTGTGGCCACAATATACTATTTCGTTCCCTCATTTTAGTAAATCATGGCCATGTCGTACTAATTCATTCCCTCGTTTTAGTAAATCGTGGCCACATCGTACCAATTCGTTCCTTTTTTTTTTTGTAAATTGTGGCCACAATATACTATTTCGTTCCCTCATTTTAGTAAATCATGGCCATGTCGTACTAATTCATTCCCTCGTTTTAGTAAATCATGGCCACATCATACCAATTCGTTCCTTTTTTTAGTAAATCGTTGCCACATTGTACTAATTTGTTCCCTCGTTTTAGTCATTTAGTAAGCTGTGGTCATGCTGTATTAATTTGTTCTCTCGTTAAGTCATGGCCACATCATACTAATTCGTTCTCTCGTTTTAGTAAATTGTGGCCATGTCGTACTAATTTGTTCCTTTTTTTAGGAAATCTAGGCCACATTGTATTAATTTGTTCCTTTTTTTAGGAAATCGTGGGCACTTCGTACTAATCCGTTCTCTCCATTTTAGTAAATCATGGCCATGTCGTACTAATTCATTCCCTCGTTTTAGTAAATCGTGGCCACATCGTACCAATTCGTTCCTTTTTTTAGTAAATCGTTGCCACATTGTACTAATTTGTTCTCTCGTTTTAGTCATTTAGTAAAGTGTGGTCATGCTGTATTAATTTGTTCTCTCGTTAAGTCATGGCCACATCATACTAATTCGTTCTCTCGTTTTAGTAAATTATGGCCATGTCGTACTAATTTGTTCCTTTTTTTAGGAAATCGTGGGCACTTCGTACTAATCCTTTCTCTCATTTTAGTAAAACATGCCCATGTTGCACTAATTAATTTTCTCAATTAAGTTAATCGTGGCTACGTCGTACTAATTCATTCCCTCGTTTTAGTAAATCATGGCCATGTCGTACTAATTCATTCCCTCGTTTTAGTAAATCGTGGCCACATCGTACCAATTCGTTCCTTTTTTTAGTAAATCGTTGCCACATTGTACTAATTTGTTCCCTCGTTTTAGTCATTTAGTGAACTGTGGTCATGCTGTATTAATTTGTTCTCTCGTTAAGTCATGGCCACATCATACTAATTCGTTCTCTCATTTTAGTAAATTGTGGCCATGTCGTACTAATTCGTTCCTTTTTTTAGGAAATCTAGGCCACATTGTACTAATTTGTTCCCTCGTTTTAGTCATTTAGTGAACTGTGGTCATGCTGTATTAATTTGTTCTCTCGTTAAGTCATGGCCACATCATACTAATTCGTTCTCTCATTTTAGTAAAACATGCCCATGTCGTACTAATTCGTTCCTTTTTTTAGGAAATCGTGGGCACTTCGTACTAATCCGTTCTCTCATTTTAGTAAAACATGCCCATGTCGTACTAATTAATTTTCTCAATTAAGTTAATCGTGGCTACGTCGTCCTAATTCATTCCCTCGTTTTAGTCAATTGTGGCCACATCGTACCAATTTGTTCCCTTTTTTAGTAAATCGTGGCCACAATGTACAATTTCGTTCCCTCATTTTAATAAATCATGGTCATGTCATACTAATTCATTATATTATTTAATTAAATTAAAAAAGGCAACAAATGAGTACAACATGATTTAATAAAACGTCGGAACGAATTAAGTAGTGGGAGCAAACTCTTAATTTGTGGCCACTATTTAACAAGGGAACACATTTTTTGTAAAACATGCCCATGTCGTACTAATTAATTTTCTCAATTAAGTTAATCGTGGCTACGTCGTCCTAATTCATTCCCTCGTTTTAGTCAATTGTGGCCACATCGTACCAATTTGTTCCCTTTTTTAGTAAATCGTGGCCACAATGTACAATTTCGTTCCCTCATTTTAATAAATCATGGTCATGTCATACTAATTCATTATATTATTTAATTAAATAAAAAAAGGCAACAAATGAGTACAACATGATTTAATAAAACGTCGGAACGAATTAAGTAGTGGGAGCAAACTCTTAATTTGTGGCCACTATTTAACAAGGGAACACATTTTTAATTCACTGTCCGCATGTCATGTGCGGGGCTTCTTAATTTTGTCCCAATCCCATTTTATTTTATTCTGTATGTCTGTGTTCCTGTGGCTCAGTAGTAGAGCATTGCGTCAGCAGCGCAAAAGGTCGTGGGTTCAATTCTCGGGGAACACACATACTGGTAAAAACGTATAGCCTGAATGCACTTTAAGTCACTTTGGATAAAAGCGTCTGCTAAATGCATAAATTATTATTATTAAATTGTCTGAATTTCTGCACAAATTTCCCCATTGCACGTCTGACTTGATGTTTGCCTTGGATTGCACTTTTCCAAGTTGTTGGAAAATCCAACCATCCGAGCTGAATGGAACGCAGTTCTAGATTCTACGCGCCGCCTTTTTTTTCCTGTTCAGAATCAGATTAGCAGGAGATAAAGATGTAATTAGCCAGCGACTGCGACTCGCTAAGCAAGCGGAGCGTCATATTCTCTCCGTCCCCCATCTGGTGAGCGGCAGAGCTCATAAATCAAGCTCAGTCCAGGCGCTGACAGAATCCTCTTCAAGGACAGATGTGCCTTTGAGTCTCGAGCCCGATGTGGAGTCCGATCCCCTACAGGCTAATTAAACGCCACTTAAGAGCACACGGCGAAGAGGCTTTGACGTAAAGCAGTGGTGCGTGACTGAACGCGCTGCGGCCCCTGCGCTGCTTTATGCAATCGTTCACAATGACCCTGCATGAGCGCTGACCGTTCAGTTTGCAATGTTAATGCTGTATATACTCTAATACGATAGTTCTCCCTGAATATGTGCTTCATTATTGCATTCCAGCCAGCAATAACCCCGGAATAAAGCCCAAACCTATTTAAAGTCTGAGGGCCACTATGCTGTTATTAATGAATGCTGAAGACCGTGCATTTCGTATGCTGTGCACTGATGAAAGATATTGCATACTGCTTAGTATAAGTGGGCTTCACAGTGGCCACAAAAAGTATTTGAATGCTTAAATGACACTTAAAAATATCTGATTGACTTTGCATTAGAAATGATGAAACAATAGATATAGTGTTGGAAATTAAAATAAAAAAATAGACCTATTTAAACACTTTCCGGTTGTAAAACGTTAGTTAATTAATACTGCTATCATTGAGATATTTTTTGAGTTTTATTAAGATCTTAAATTCGTTTTTATTTCATATTTTCTGTTTTCATTGTAAAGTTTTAGTATTTTTTTGTTTTTTTATTTTTTTTAGTTTGTTATTTTAGTACATCAAATTAAAATAAATTAAAATAAGAAATAAAAAAATGTTTTATTTTATCTCAGGTAATGATTTTTGATTTTATGGTTTTAGTTGAATATCATATCCTTGGTAAAAAAAAAAATAATAAAAAAAACTACAGATGTGGACATCATTCATCTGCTTAAAAAAATAACCTAACCCTAACCATGCAAAAAATGGCTTAGAAAAGTGAGAAATCTAATGCTTTGACATGAAGACATTTAAATGTCTTTTAAGTGTCGAAATACTTTTTCCGTCCCTGTATGAGGTTTGATTTCAAGCACAAAAGCAGGTGATTTTTCAGATTTTTTCTCGTCTCTTAAGCTTTTTATCCTGCTGTCAGTCCGCTTTCGTCGTCCGCTTCACGCTTTTCTTATCATACTCACGTTAGCATTGCCCTCGAGGTCCACCGATCATCTCTGTGTACATGTATTCTCCTCAAATATAAGTATACAAAAGAACAAAAAGTATGAAATGTCGTTGCAATTCTCGGTGTGGGTATAACGCATGTAAATGTCTGTTTTGGGTGGAGTTTCTATGGATGTGTGAATATCGTGATGGAGCGCTGCTGGTGTCGGGATCATTTCCCCTCGTGATTCAGAGATTCACATTCAGAGGGGACTGAGATAGAGGTCTGGCGTGGAGGACGGGTCGGACAGGGGCTGATTGAAAGGTTTCTGTGAGCTCAGTGTCGGATAGGAAGCCTGTTTCTGCCACAAAATTAAAAAAAATAAAAATGGTCTCAAAATTCTGACTTTTGCTAGATATGAACTTAGAATTGTGAGATGTAAGCTCTGAAATCTTTTTTTTTTTCAGAATTCAGAGCTTACAGAGTCTATATTTATGCAATCTTGTAATTCTGTATTTTGTTATTGCAAGTCCATTCAGACTTCTCAATATTGCTAGTTTTCTCACATTTCAGTTTTTTTTTTGTTTTTTGTTTTCAGAATTGCAAGTATATGTATCTCAGAGTTTATATCTTGCAATTCTCAATTTACATCTGAATTTTTGTTTGCCACAGATTAATAAAAATAAAAAAAATTAAAATAAAAGGTAATTGCGAGTTTATGTTCTACAGTTTGGACTTCTCTTCTCAGAATTGCAGTTATATCTCACATTTCTGACTTTTTTCTCAGAATTCTACAAAAAAAAAAAAGACAAAATTGAAATATGACTTTTTTTTCTAACAATTCAAATTTTTTCTCAAAATTCGAAATTTGCATCTTTCAAGTTTATATCTTGCGATTCTCACTTTTTTCTCAGAATTCTGAGTTTATATCTCACAATTCTGAATTTATATCTCACATTTCAAGACTTTTCTTCTCAGTACTGCCAGTTTTTATCTCACAATTCGGATTTTTTTTCTCACAATTGCAAGTTTATATTTTGTAATTCTGCGTTTATATCTTGCAATTCTAAAATTACATCTAAGGTTTTTCTCCGCCAATAAAAATAAAGGTAATTGTGTTTTTTTTTTTCTTAACATTGTGAGTTTATATCTAAAATATATATATAAACTGTTAAAAGACACGTTTACCTTTTATATTCTCTTATATTTTGTGGTGGAAACAAAACCTTGGCTGTCTATGGAAGCTAGAAAATGCTCTACACAAGGCACATACAAACTCAGTGTTTGTCTAACACGGAAACTAGCTGTGAAAAATATTTTAATTAAATCACAAACTTAAATAAAACTCTGCCCAACAAACCCTGCTTGTAAAATGCATTTTCTGTCCAGTTCCCAAACACTTCCCTTGTCTGTGTTTACTAACGGCTTACTTATAGTTGTCTGTGCATATTAAACTGAGATGGAAGGAAGTAGTTTAACAGTTCACCTTCAAATATTTGCTTGATTATCTCTATAACTCCTTCAGGATCATTGCACAAGATGTTATGGTGCTTTTGTTTGCAGTTTACTTTGACTTTGGAGGCACTTTCATACAAAACTCAGTGACTGAACAGTAAAAATCATAACGTTTTTCAAACGCTGCTCATGTCTGCCAATATAAAAGTGGATTTATTCCAGATTAGATGCCAGTACTGCACAGTATTGACTAATTATAATTTGTCATAGTGTTAATTAACAGTAAAATTTGAGACAGTAAAGCTACTTTATCCAGTTGGCCACTAGATGGCAGTGCCAAATCACTCTGCATGATGCTTTTAGTAGTTTTATGTACATTGTAAATTTATTTAATTCACAAAAAAGTGCACAAGTAGCTCTCCATAGTCTTTAATATATATATATATATATATACATATTTGTTATATTAAAATATAATTTGTTTATTTAGGAACAGGCTAGGTTGAGAAATATGTCCACTAGCATTTTCCCTATTAAAGAAGTGGTTTTATACCTGGTTTATTTTGTATACCAACCTGACCAAGCTGGTCGACCCAGTGGTTTACCACCCTGAGCAGTTGACAAGTTCTCATAACCTCTCTAAAACCAGTCACTTTACGCAGTTGCTTTCAGTATTGCATGTGTATTTGTTTGTGTTGCATTAGCCCTTGTTACATTAATAAATATGTACAGAGCTTTTAAAAACTGAATGTCAGCGTCTATTGATACTGTGTATCTGGAGACAACACATCGAGACAGTTTGCATGTAGAAGTAGACAGTAGAATGACAGATAGTCCAACTATAGGTAGTCAGATACTGTAAACTGTATGAAAAGAATATAAATTGTGAGAATATAAGCTTGTCATCGGTACTGTGTATCACTAATGTCGCAAGATTGTTCTCATTACAAATTCAGGAGAAATGTAAAACCGCTTCAGGCCAGAAACAAATGTACACAAAGACGTGCAGACGTGAATGTTTGGGGTTATTGAGATACTTAGCTATAAACATCAACAGTTTACTTCACTTTCTCAACAATATTGCCTCACCATGAAAGAGAAAAATGACTGCAGAGAATAGACACTGCATTTTAAAGACAGTGTATGTGTCTGTTTGCACGTGTCAGGATGATGTCTTCGACTGTTGTGGCATATCTTGCTGTTTTTCAGCATTTTATGAGATTTTGTGCATTTTGAACTCTAGCTACGTTTTTAAAAATACATCTTTGGAGCCGTTATAGAGAGGGGTTTGAGTGAAAGTAGCCAAAAACAGGCTAAAGATGCACTCAATATCGATAAAATATGTAGGCCTAAATTTAAGATTTATGTATTTGAATTATACCCGGTTTATATATTTATCAGCAATGAAGTTTATTTCATACATTTAAACAAATTGAATATTGCTTGTTCCACAGCTATAGCCATATTTTAAACATGTTCATACTTTTTACCTCATCAAATGTATTGATTTTCACAATAAACATAATTCTAAACAATTGGAATAAATTCATTTTGAAAATAGAACTATTTGAATGAAATTAAATGTATGCAAATAATTAATAATGAATCATTAAAAAATATTTTTGTTATTTGAAATAAAAGTTAACTGAAATAAATAATAATAAAACATTTAAGTTTAAAAAAATTATTTCAACTAGTTGCCAATAGGGTTGCAAAAAGGTGGACACCTCATCAAATGTATTGATTTTCACAATAAACATAATTCTAAACAATTGGAATAAATTCATTTTGAAAATAGAACTATTTGAATGAAATTAAATGTATGCAAATAATTAATAATGAATCATTAAAAAATATTTTTGTTATTTGAAATAAATGTTAACTGAAATAAATAATAATAAAACATTAAAGTTTAAAAAAATTATTTCAACTAGTTGCCAATAGGGTTGCAAAAAGGTGGAAAATGTCCAGTAAATTTCGGAAACTTTCCAGGATTCTTTTGGAATATTCCAGGGATTTTGGGAGAGTTTCCGGAAATTTACCGGAAATTTTCCACCCCTTTGCAACCCTAGTTACCAAGGCAACATTAAAAAAAACTGAACTAAAACATACAATAAAACATGACATAACAATAAAAACTATAATTAGTATTTAAATTATGCTAAAGTACCACTGGGAATAGTATCTAATAAATTATGCCATCTTTTATTTTTATTTTTATAAATTTTTTTGAATGCAGAAATCTGACCTGTTTTATGTATACTTGACAAATATGCATCACATTAAGTTAATTAGTTTGTTTATGTTAAAACGAAATGTATGCAATTCAGATGCATAAATATTAAATTTAGGCCTATTTTTTTTTGTGTAATTAGATGATGCATGTAGGATAGATAGATAGATAGATAGATAGATAGATAGATAGATAGATAGATAGATAGATAGATAGATAGATAGATAGATAGATAGATGTTACTGTCCTGTGTTCACAGTAATTCCATCAGAGGGATTTGCAAGAAACAGATGGTTTTATGTCAATCATTTGCACATGTTTGAATAAGAATTCACTAATTACTAATGTGCATAATTAGGACTAATTAAGTTGTCAGAACAGCACACAGGCATTAAGAAGACATAAGAGGGCCAGTTCCTCGGAAAGCAGCGGGTGATGGAGCCACCGTGGTGCATTTCAATAAGCGCTTTATTCCGACATTTGTAACACATGCTGCTTCTGCACAGATCGGGACGTCACTGACGTCGGCTGCTTTCTGAAGGACTTTGTGGCCTTTCCAGCCAAAATCGCCCCGACCCGAGCGTCCTCCAGACCTCCACCTCAGTATCTCTGTAATATAGCCGTTTGTGTGTGTGTGTGTGTGTGTGAGAGTGTGTGTACGTCTGTACATTCTCTGGCCTTCTTACGGCAGGCATGATGGGTCGTGATTCTGTTTCAGACAAATGGATTTGATCCCCCTTATAACTGTCTTTGAGAAATCAATGACGCAACTAAAGAACAGCGGAAAATAACAGAACGTTGTCTTCCACAAGGACGCATTCTGTGCTGTGATGTAACGTTTCTTTGAACGTCATTTGTTTTACAGTTCTCCCTGTCCTTTGTTTTTAGGTGTGTGTACATTTTTCAATCCACAAAAAGGAGAAAAAAAAGTCAAGAATTTAAATGGAAGGAGAAAAATAAAGCGAATCTTGTTTTTAACACAACGCTGCTGTGAGTGGCTGTGTTTTCTTTGGCGTGTTGCTGATCTGGGTTGTTTTAAGGTCTCTGTGGCTTCGACGTGACGCTGCTGTAGTTTCCTTCAACACACAAGATGCACGTCTCACAAGGACCTCATGCTAGTTGGCCACACACAGTATGATTCATAATTTACTCATGCTCACACCTTCATGACTTTCTTCTGTGGAAGACAGAAAAATAAATAAATACAATTAAATAATAATGATGATTTAATAACAATGAAAGTAATGAAATAGAAATGTAAAACAAATAAAGAAATTAAAAAAAAAGAAATTGTATCAACTTTTCCATTACTTTAACTCATCAAACTAATTTAACCAATTTTAACTTGGTTTTTCAGTCAGGTTAATCTTATTTATTCATATTTGCTGAATGAAATACAACCCTTCCTGCTAATTTTGGTCTGCTGATTCCCAAAGTAGTGTCTGTTTTACTCAAGCACTTCACACCTTTTCCAAAAATATGTACGTTTTGAAGCCTTTTTGCTCTTGACAGCCATTTGTGCGGTGAAGAAGTCTTGTGTTGTCGTTTAATCAGCAGAAAAACACCACAAAGACACGGTTTGAATTCTGGCCAGTGACAGAGGAAAATGCAAGCATTGCAATGTTTTCTGCTACATCTGTGTGTTTTACTACATTCAAACAGAATTTGAGGAAAGCTATTTATAACTGAAGTATTATAAATAGTTTTGGGGGAGGGGGGAGTTTTTGACATTAAATGGTGTATTTTTCCACTCCTTTGCACATTGTAAGTTAAATGATAAATTTAACACTTGCCTGCAACTTATTTTGAAAAGTGCATTAAATCATTGTATTGATATTTTAGAACTCAGCATAAGGTTGTTGTTTCTCTCTCTCAAGATGCAGGCCTGTATGATGCTTAAACATTGAGGCCAGCAATTGAGCTAAAGTTTTTAAGTTGGAAGTTGGTGGAATTTTTTATGATAATGTCAATCGAGACTGTCACACTCCAACAAATGCACTAAAGCCACCTTAAAGTAGTGTGCATTATATTTCAGGTCTTTTGATAGTCAGGTCTTGTTCCACAGCTATAGCCATATTTTAAACATGTTCATACTTTTTACCTCATTAAATGTATTGATTTTCACAATAAACATAATTCTAAACAACTGGAATAAATTCATTTTGAAAATATAATTATTTGAATGAAATTAAATGTTTGCAAATAATTCATAATAAATCATTAAAAAATGTTTTTGTTATTTGAAATAAATGTTAACTGAAATAAATAATAATGAAAAATTTATGTTTTAAAAAGTTACCAATAGGGTTGCAGAAAGGTGGAACATTTCCAGTAAATTTCAGACACATTCAAGAAATTTTGGAAACTTTCCAGGATTTTTTTTTTTTTATATTCCAGGGATTTTTGGAAAGTTTCCGGAAATTTTCCACCCCTTTGCAACCCTAGTTACCAAGGCAACATTTTTTTAAAAACTGAACTAAAACATACAATAAAACATAACATAACAATAAAAACTATAATTAGTATTTAAATTATATCAAAGTACTACTGGGAATAGTTTATAATAAAATATGCCATCTTTTTTTTTTTTTTTTTTTAATGTAGAAATCTGACCTGTTTTATGTATACTTGACAAATATGCATCACATTAAGTTAATTAGTTTGTTTATGTTAAAACGGAATGTATGCAATTCAAATGCATGGGCATTTCATATGCAAATCAGATGCATAAATATTAAATTTAGGCCTATTTTTTGAGTGCAGTTAGATGATGCATGACAATATATGATGCATGTAGGATAGATAGATAGACAGACAGACAGAGATACATAGATAGATAGATAGATAGATAGATAGATAGACAGACAGACAGACAGACAGACAGACAGAGAGAGATAGATAGATAGATAGATAGATAGATAGACAGACAGACAGACAGACAGTAGATATATAGATAGATAGATAGACAGATAGTCAGACAGACAGACAGACAGACAGACAGACAGTAGATAGAGAGAGAGATAGACAGACAGACAGACAGACAGACAGACAGAGAGAGATAGATAGATAGATAGATAGATAGATAGACAGACAGACAGACAGACAGTAGATATATAGATAGATAGATAGACAGATAGTCAGACAGACAGACAGACAGACAGACAGACAGTAGATAGAGAGAGAGATAGACAGACAGACAGACAGACAGACAGACAGAGAGAGATAGATAGATAGATAGATAGATAGATAGACAGACAGACAGACAGACAGTAGATATATAGATAGATAGATAGACAGATAGTCAGACAGACAGACAGACAGACAGACAGACAGTAGATAGAGAGAGAGATAGACAGACAGACAGACAGACAGACAGACAGAGAGAGATAGATAGATAGATAGATAGATAGATAGACAGACAGACAGACAGACAGTAGATATATAGATAGATAGATAGACAGATAGTCAGACAGACAGACAGACAGACAGACAGACAGTAGATAGAGAGAGAGATAGACAGACAGACAGACAGACAGACAGACAGAGAGAGATAGATAGATAGATAGATAGATAGATAGACAGACAGACAGACAGACAGTAGATATATAGATAGATAGATAGACAGATAGTCAGACAGACAGACAGACAGACAGACAGACAGTAGATAGAGAGAGAGATAGACAGACAGACAGACAGACAGACAGACAGAGAGAGATAGATAGATAGATAGATAGATAGATAGACAGACAGACAGACAGACAGTAGATATATAGATAGATAGATAGACAGATAGTCAGACAGACAGACAGACAGACAGACAGACAGTAGATAGAGAGAGAGATAGACAGACAGACAGACAGACAGACAGACAGAGAGAGATAGATAGATAGATAGATAGATAGATAGACAGACAGACAGACAGACAGTAGATATATAGATAGATAGATAGACAGATAGTCAGACAGACAGACAGACAGACAGACAGACAGTAGATAGAGAGAGAGATAGACAGACAGACAGACAGACAGACAGACAGAGAGAGATAGATAGATAGATAGATAGATAGATAGACAGACAGACAGACAGACAGTAGATATATAGATAGATAGATAGACAGATAGTCAGACAGACAGACAGACAGACAGACAGACAGTAGATAGAGAGAGAGATAGACAGACAGACAGACAGACAGACAGACAGAGAGAGATAGATAGATAGATAGATAGATAGATAGACAGACAGACAGACAGACAGTAGATATATAGATAGATAGATAGACAGATAGTCAGACAGACAGACAGACAGACAGACAGACAGTAGATAGAGAGAGAGATAGACAGACAGACAGACAGACAGACAGACAGAGAGAGATAGATAGATAGATAGATAGATAGATAGACAGACAGACAGACAGACAGTAGATATATAGATAGATAGATAGACAGATAGTCAGACAGACAGACAGACAGACAGACAGACAGTAGATAGAGAGAGAGATAGACAGACAGACAGACAGACAGACAGACAGAGAGAGATAGATAGATAGATAGATAGATAGATAGACAGACAGACAGACAGACAGTAGATATATAGATAGATAGATAGACAGATAGTCAGACAGACAGACAGACAGACAGACAGACAGTAGATAGAGAGAGAGATAGACAGACAGACAGACAGACAGACAGACAGAGAGAGATAGATAGATAGATAGATAGATAGATAGACAGACAGAGATATAGACAGACAGACAGACATACAGTAGATAGATAGATAGACAGACAGACAGACAGACAGTAGATATATAGATAGATAGATAGACAGATAGTCAGACAGACAGACAGACAGACAGACAGACAGACAATAGATAGATAGATAGATAGATAGATAGATAGATAGATAAAACCAGCTTAAAGTAGTGTGCATTATATTTCAGGTCTTTTGATAGTCATACGATAGCTTTATGTTTGGAACAGACTGACATTTTTAAGGCATTATTCACAGATCAATCATCTTTCATGGTGCTTTTTTTTGTCATTTTTGGAGCCCCATCATCTTTCATTGTGTGCAAATGTCTGATATTCTGCTAAACCTGTCATGCTGTGTCTTTCTGCAGAAGAGAGAAAGTCATAAAGGTTTGGAACAAATGAAGACTATTTCTATATTGCTTTAAATGTAGCGTTTGTCATTTACACACCATTAGCAGCAACACACAGACTGAAGTCAGGAGTTTATCAATGTTTTAAAAGCATCACAATGTTTGCGTCTTCTAGACATCAGTCTACCAATGACTGACTTAAGAGTTGTGAGAAAGTATTTTGGCATCCAATAATGACACTTCATCTGTTTTGGAATGTTATTTTAGCAAGTGATTCTTCGAAAGAGAATTTCAAATTATTTTCACGGTCCATGCCGTTTTATTTTCCCCTTTCTTTCTTTTTTTATCTCTTCCTCAACGTGCAGGGTTGTGGCTTTATTTGTATTTTTCACATCCTTTGATATCATCTTTATTTATCTTGCAAGCTGCCGCTGGGAATAATATTGCATGAGCATAAAATTATCCAATTATGTTCAAAAGCTTTCACCTTTTAATGTTCACAACATTTAATTCAGAATATTTGGTGGAATGCATTTTATCAACTTTATTCAAATGCATGAGTAATTTAGATTTAAGTCAATAATGTCAAATAGCCAAATAAAAATGCAGCTTTCAGTCAGACTTTATGGTTTTAAAAAGTTCAGTTTAAAAGTCAGCTTTTATATTGCAGTTAACTTGAATGAAATCAAATGAGGTTTTTGTACTTTGGTTAACAGTGTCAAGGTCTCTAGGCCTGAGCTACATGATGACGTCATGTATATGAAGTTTTCTCTGCAGAGACACATCCAGCATGTTGATTGAACAGTGACACAATTCATCTCGTTTTTAATGATTGTAAATTCATGAAAAGCCATCATGCCTCTCCAGCCTTGAGCCGTATTTTCATCCCCACTTCATTTGTTGGAAGAAAACGATGCTGTAATTTTCTAGTTGCATTTCTTTGACTAAAACATCAGGGGAATCCTAGAGAAAACAGACCTGTTTCTGTGACTTTTGACATGTTGTGCTGTTTGTGGTTTTCTGAGGTAAGGCCGAACACCTGAACACGTGACTATAATGAAGAATTAAGAATTAAGAAAGAACTTAGGTTAAAAATTATGGTTCAAATGTATATAAGGCAAATCCAGGGTTTCCCAAACGGGTTCATGAGTTGATGAAATAATTAAAAAAAATCATATAATAATAAATGTATTATTTATATTTAATTGAATAATTATATACACATAAAAAGTATTTGAAATTACAATAATGAATAATCATAATTTAATATAATTTATTAATAAATCATTTTAAAATAAATAAAAAAAAATTATTTGAATTGTTAATCCATATAATAATTAATTTCATATATATATTTAATTTAAAAGTTATATATTATGCACACAATAATTAGGTAAAATTGAACTATACAAAATAATAATACAATTATTAATAAATAATACTAAATCATTTTATCAATATATAATTTTAAAATAAAAGCAATCATAATAAAACACTTGATTTGGATTGTTAATAGTCCATAACAATCATAATAATAGTAATAATAAAATTAATTTAATATTCATATTTAATTCAATACTTATAATACATATAATTAAAATGAATAATAAATCATATTAATATTAATAATAAATCATTTTAAAATAAAAACAATCCAAAAAACACCCTATTTGGATTGTTAATAATCCATGTAATAATCCATTTATTACTTGTATTTAATTTGATAAATATATACATATAGTAATTACAATTAACAATAATTTAAAAATAATTTTAATAATAAATAATGAAAAAATATGAACAATCCAAATAAAATACTTCATTTAGATTGTTAATAATCCATATAATAAATAATTTAATATTTATATTTAAGACTTATATAATAATAATAATAATAATAATAATAATGATGATTAATTTTTTACTGTCTATATCAGACAACAGTGGATATGCAAATGTGTTATTAAATTACTGAAAAATGTACTTTAAAATTCAGGGTTATTCAAGTAAATATTGTAGGTCGAAGGGGTTCAGCTGACAAAACCATAATTTTGAATCCCTGATCTACCACATCACCAGTTCTTTTAAAACAGCTTTGTTGGTTATAAAGAGTTAAACACATTGCATACGTGTCTGGTGTAGGGATGCAACGATTATAGATTTTGTTGGTACGATTATTGTCTGAGGAATAATCACGGTTTTACGATTATGATGCATTTATTCATTTCCCAACATTACTAATGTATAAAATCACATGAACACTCTTTAGATATTAAAGTGTTATTTATTGCTGGCTTTTGAAACAGAAATAACACAGTAACCAACAATACAGTAAAAAATAATAATAAAAAAGGCAAACAAAAGTCCATCTCTCCCATTGGAATTAAAAAAAGGTGACCTCTGCTCTGTAAACATCCATGACAGTATTTCTCTTTTGAAAATAACAAATGGAAATAGATCGCAAAAGTATTTAATGTTTTCAGTTTGTACATTCTTTACATTTCTTTTGGACCTGGGGTAGAGAATTTGGAAGCATGGTGAAAAAAAATATTGTTGGTTTTTACTTATGAATAATACTACGACAGGGATAGTAAATAACAAAGTTAATGAAGTAGCCTATTATTAATATAAACCGGTTAATCGCTGCATCCCTAGTCTGGTGTAGACATTGTTATACCTTTTCCCAGTAGTCAAAATTAATATATTGACAGTATACCGTAAATATGTTGTGCACAAACAGGAAGGCTGAACCTCAAAGAAACCACCATCAGAAATAAAAGCCACTCATTTGCTTTTAGTTCTCTATTTTGACAGAAACTGATGATCAGTCCGGAATAATCCAGACTGACTCAAGAAGGGAAGTGAAACGACAGCTATAAAATACTGAGCTGAATATTCCTGAATGGACATGATGCTAATCTCATTTCAACATTCAGCCGACTCGGCAAAACCACCAGCGCTTCCGCAAGACTCATTTACCGTCAGTATATAGATATACTGCGACTCTGTATTTTCAGCATCATTGCTCCAGTCTTCTAGTTAAAGAAGTTCAAAAGTTCAAAGTTCAAGTTACTAGGTAACTTCGTGGCAGAATTAGATGTGCTGCTCTCAAACTTTCCTGAGGATGGTACTCCCCTAGTTATGCTTGGAGACTTCAACATTCACCTAGATAGATCATGTGCTTGTTACTCCACTGCACACCTCGGATCACTTCCTCCTCACTCTTAACCTCAATATGGTTCCTGACACAACACATACCTCTCCACATGTCATCTTTCCACGTAACCTACGCTCGCTGTCATCCTCACGGCTATCTGCTATGGTTTCATCTTCGCTTACTCGTTGTTGAAGCCCTAAGACTGGCAAGAGTGGCTTCCAAATCTTCTATACTTATTTTGCTGGATCTGTCTGCTGCTTTTGATACGGTGAACCACCAGATTCTCCTGTCCACCCTATTGGAAAATGGTATCTCAGGAACCGCACTCCAGTGGTTTGAGTCTTACCTCTCAGATAGGTCCTTCAAGGTATCTTGGAGAGGTGAGGTGTCCAAGTCGCAACATCTAGCTACTGGGGTGCCTCAGGGCTCAGTTCTTGGACCACTTCTCTTCTCTGTCTACATGGCATCACTAGGTTCTGTCATTCAGAAACATGGATTTTCATATCACTGCTATGCTGATGACACTCAACTCTACCTCTCATTCCATCCTGATGATCCGACGATAGCTGCTCGCATCTCAGCATGTCTAACAGACATTTCTTGTTGGAAGATGGACCATCACCTTCAACTCAACCTGGCTAAGACAGAACTGCTTGTGGTTTCAACCACAACTCTAGCCCTTTCTATTCTATTTTAATTCTACTTTATCTACATTTATCTTCTTTTTTTTTATTAAAATTTTTATATATATATATATATATATTATTGTTATTATTATTTTTCTATTCTATCTACTTGCTTTGTGTGTGTGTGTGTGTGTGTGTGTATGTGTGTGTGTTTATGTGTGTGTATAATATTTATATATATATATATATATATATACACCTTGCTATGTGTACTGCATTAGTCTAACCGAGACTTGTCATTTGCACTTATATATTGTTGCTCTTTTGTTAGTTTTGACTGCTTTTATTGTCCTCATTTGTAAATCTGCTAAATGACTAAATGTAAATGTAAATGTCTTCAGTGTCACATGATCCTTCGGAAATCATTCTGATTTGCTGCTTAAGAAACATTTCTGATTATTATCAAAGTCCAAAACAGTTTTGCTGCTTAAAAGGGTCATATGATGCTACATGCACTTTTACAAGTTGTTTGAACTGAAATGTGTGTTGGCAGTGTGTGTACACAACCACCCTATAATGATAAAAATCCACCCAGTGTTTTATTTTTTAATCTGCTCAAATCTTTACCCCTTTCTCAAATCGAGCCGATCTCAGATGCCGTCACAAAAACAGGCCTCTCCCATGATAGTTTGATTGACAGTCATCCTTTCTGTTTGAATATATGCTCAAATGTAATTTATTTCTGTGATCAAAGCAGAATTTTTAGCATCATTACTCCAGTCTTCAGTGTCACATGATCTTCAGAAATCATCCTAATATGCTGATTTGCTACTATTTATTTCTATTGATTTGATTAAAGCATTTATTTGAAATAGAGAACTTTTGTAACATTATAAATGTCTTTACTGCCATTTTTGATCACTTTAATGTATTCAGATCAAATCGAAATCGAAGTGATCCCAAACTTTTGAATGATGTGAAGAAAATTTGATTCTGATTCTGCATTAATTTCATGTCAGAATGATTTTCATGTGAACTTGTCTCATTAAAACAATGTTGTAATTTTTCTTTAAACTTCCTGTCTGTTCATTAGAAAATTACAGCAAATTGGTACAGACAGTGAAGGTTGAAAACATTTTCTTTTGTGCACGGTTTATACGTATCCCATCATTCTCTGTGGCTGCAGGAGAATGATAAAATACCCAGATGAAGCATCAATTACAATCCTAATGCGCATCCTTTGCTCTTCATTATATCGCGCTGGTGCTAAAAGCTTCCCGCGTTTGTCGGGAAGTGAAAGAACGTGTCCATTTTATTCCAAACTAAATCACTTGAACGCACATCACGCCAACACCCCTGGAGACTTGATTGTGAGGGAAAATCTGCAAAATCAATTTAAATATGGTACAATGGATCCAAAAGCACTGTACTAGCTGAAAGCATCATCGAATTAGCCAACAATATTTAATCAGCAGTTACGTAAGCGGCAGAGGATGCTCAACTTCTGCAGTTTTTCCCGCTGTGAACGCGTTTGTGTTTATCTTTGGCTTGCTCCTGCTGACCCTCCAGAGCCCATTTTCTCCTACAGGTTCCCACTAATCCAAACACAGCTGAGAGGAGCCTGCTGTGTGTCATCCACCGACAAAAGACTCCGCCGGACGTCTCATTGCTTGCCAAGGTCTGTCAGTGGACAGGATGGCAATTCCCAGATCCACACAGAAAGAGTTTGACCCTAAAAACACAAATGCTTGTCGCCGCCACTGTCACAGGAAATGTGTTTAAAGGAACA
Source organism: Sinocyclocheilus grahami (assembly GCF_001515645.1). Lineage (NCBI taxonomy): Eukaryota > Metazoa > Chordata > Actinopteri > Cypriniformes > Cyprinidae > Sinocyclocheilus > Sinocyclocheilus grahami. The sequence continues at coordinate 114,440 of NW_015506467.1, read as the reverse complement.
ATTCACCCAAAAAAGAAAATCTGCTGAAATGGACTCACCTTCAGGCCATCTCAGATGTTTCTTCATCAGATTTGGAGAAATGTTGCATTCCATCCTTTGCTCACCAACTGATCGTATGAAAGTGAATGGGTGCCGTCAGAATGAGAGTCCAAACAGCTGATAAAAACATCACAATAATCCACAAGTAATCCATAGCACTCCAGTCCATCAGTTAACATCTGGAGAAGACAAAAGCTGCATGTTTTGAGGAAACAAATCCATTATTAAGACATTTTTAACTTTAAACCCTTGCTTCTGGCTAAAATAGGAGTCCATAATAACACTTCCTCCAGTGAAAAGGTTCATCTCCTGTTGTCTCTCACATCAAAATCCAGCCACATATTTGTTTAGAGCGATTTTAGACTGTTTTCACTTGTAAACAGTGCAGATTTCTCTCCTGATTCAGACCAGACGACTTTTTCACTGGATGATGCTATATTATGGATTATGGGCTCGTGTTTTAGCCAGAAGCAACGGTTTGTAGTTAAAACATCTTAATGATGGATTTTTTTTTTACAAATATGCAGCTTTTCACTTCACTAAATGTTAACTGATGGACTGGAGTGTTGTGGATTACTTGTGGATTATTGTGATGTTTTTATCAGCTGTTTGAACTCTCATTCTGACGGCACCCATTCACTGCAGAGCATCCATTGCTGAGCAAGTGATGGAATTCTACATTTCTCCAAATCCGATGAAGAAACAAATTCACCTACATCTCAGATGACCTCAGGGTGAGTACATTTTCAACAAATCTTCGTTCGTTCCTTTAACATTTTCAACTGTTCCTTTAAGGAGTTTAATTTACGTGCTCTAGGCTGGATTAGCAACAGATTAGCTACGTCACAATTCACAGTAACAGTATTTTATTGCATTTATTTCTGGTCTAACCTGAGATGACTCATAGAAACTCATTGTTCCATAGGCATATGGATATTAAGTCACCTTTTACTATAATTCATCTCTACAGCTCCTGAAAGTCCTTCACACACTCAGACCTTGAGTTTTTTAGAATCAAACCCCACTGAGGTGACTGGATGCTTGAATATGCTCAAAATTGGAGACATTTCCAGGCTGAGTGTATTTATTACTGCAGGTGGAAAGGTAATATTGGAGATGGTAGTTGTGAGAAAATGGAAATCGTTTATTTGATGTATAGCGGTTAGATCCGGAAATAAAGTTGACAGCATTATGAATCTTGTGCGGGGCAGAAACGTTAAAGAATATTAGATGTATTAAACAGAACTGGTGTAAATGAGATCCCAGATAAGTTCGGTTAAATCAGATGCTCATATACAGATAACATTTGATGTGTCTGTGAAATGAGACTTTTTATAACTCCACAGTTTACACACTCATGCATTAATGTTCTGGAGTTGGATTCACAAGAAAAATGGGTTTCACTTTACTTTGATGGTCCCTTTAACACATTCTGTTGACTATAAGTAACGTTGCATTCATAAGTACTCTCATTAGACTGTTAGTAGAGCATTAGTAGACTGGTAGAGTTTGAATAAGTTGACATTTACTTGAAATGTTACTTATAGTCTGTAGAATGTCTGTTGGGACACCATCACAATAAAGAGTTAGCAGATATTAATCAGACAGTCTACTAACACTCTAATGAGAGTTTATTGTCATGTAGACGCAAAGTTACTGATTGTCAACAGAATGCTCAAAAGGGACCATCAAAATAAAGTGTTACTGAAAAATGTTAAGAAAGTTTCTATGAACTTCTTGTGCAGTTCTTGAAAAGTTCCCATACATTTTTTAATAATTCGTAATAATTATTTCTTAAGAAAGAAATAACAACATTTGATATCTGATGATCATTTGAGGTTGCCTTGTCTAATACACTGGTAAATCTGAAGTATTTGTCAATTTTTTAACCTTTTTTTAGCAACCACCTGCCAATCATTTATTATGCTCAAAATTGGAGACATTTCCAGGCTGAGTGTATTTATTACTGCAGGTGGAAAGGTAATATTGGAGATGGTAGTTGTGAGAAAATGGAAATCGTTTATTTGATGTATAGCGGTTAGATCCGGAAATAAAGTTGACAGCATTATGAATCTTGTGTGGGGCAGAAACGTTAAAGAATATTAGATGTATTAAACAGAACTGGTGTAAATGAGATCCCAGATAAGTTCGTTTAAATCAGATGCTCATATACAGATAACATTTGATGTGTCTGTGAAATGAGACTTTTTATAACTCCACAGTTTACACACTCATGCATTAATGTTCTGGAGTTGGATTCACAAGAAAAATGGGTTTCACTTTACTTTGATGGTCCCTTTAACACATTCTGTTGACTATAAGTAACGTTGCATTCATAAGTACTCTCATTAGACTGTTAGTAGAGCATTAGTAGACTGGTAGAGTTTGAATAAGTTGACATTTACTTGAAATGTTACTTATAGTCTGTAGAATGTCTGTTGGGACACCATCACAATAAAGAGTTAGCAGATATTAATCAGACAGTCTACTAACACTCTAATGAGAGTTTATTGTCATGTAGACGCAAAGTTACTGATTGTCAACAGAATGCTCAAAAGGGACCATCAAAATAAAGTGTTACTGAAAAATGTTAAGAAAGTTTCTATGAACTTCTTGTGCAGTTCTTGAAAAGTTCCCATACATTTTTTAATAATTCGTAATAATTATTTCGTAAGAAAGAAATAACAACATTTGATATCTGATGATCATTTGAGGTTGCCTTGTCTAATACACTGGTAAATCTGAAGTATTTGTCAATTTTTTAACCTTTTTTTAGCAACCACCTGCCAATCATTTATGTAATGTAAAGTGATTCTCAGTTAATAAAATTAACTGTAATATCAGAATTTACTTGATAGATTATAGAAATAAAATCTTGTATTAGTAATATAAGTAGTATTTAATATTAATTATTTGAAGCAACCCAATAAATGCATTAAATATAAAATACATTCTTCAGTTAAGTTTTTTAAAGTTTAAAAAAAAAAGAAAAAAAGTGGGATTTGATAAGAATTGTATTAAGAATGTTTTGTGAATTTAATTCCTGATGTATAATAATAATAATAAAGATTGAGTAAGAATTCTAAGAGTTCTGAATCCACTTCCTGGAGTGAAATTAAATGAAATTAATTTAAATTAAAAAATAAAATAATGAACAAACAAACAAATAAGAAATAAATAATAAACGGAGAGACATATATATATATATAATAAAATTAGTTTGAGGTACTTAGGAGGACACAAACTATGAGTATATTCCACTTTAATCAGAATAGTCTTTAAGTACTGATTATTCCACAGCCAGAAGTGCACACATATTTGTATGTACATCTGTTCATGGAGACTGACATATTCTGAATGAGTTGGCCCAAATAAGCTCTAATATGGGCCAGAATTTATGCCGGCAGTCAAACGTCTGGCTATTGTGAGACTAGCTAACGTAAATTGAGAGAAAATACACCAGATCACTTCTGTATATGTGGTGAGTCAAACATCCTTCTACCTCGCTCTTTATTATTACAGAGTTCGCCTCCAAACTGGAGCAATAATTCTGTATATCAACGTGTTTCCTGAATGACGCTCTATAAGGAACTAGCCAAACATTCGAGTGTTTTCCCGTCTCTTCACATGCTCCTGGATCTGTATGTACACTCCTGCCCAGCTCGGTAGTCAAAGACAAAATAACCCTTTGCAAATATTTGTCGCGTTTATAACAGAGACATGAGATTAGTGGTTAATAGTTATTATGGACTGAGAGGAAATATGCCATAAACATTTTATGACAACCTAGGATGAAGAAAGACACCAGATGATTTAAACATTTGGCACAGTCTTGCTGTAATATTATAATACAGTTAATGTTTTATTAAATGACACTTTGTGCAGTTTCTTTGGAACAATATGTACAATAATAATACAGTCACATTTTCATTATTTACATATAAAAATAATGCATTTAAAGGCGGAGTTTGTGCTACTAGTGACAACATTGCCAAAATAAGGTTAAAAATTTCAAACACAGGGATACAATATCCTGAAAGTGTCAAAAAAGTAAACTGATCTATTAACTGACTGACTTAGTCGTTATTTTTGCAGTTTTGATGCTAAAATAATTTGTTTTCAAACAACTTTGCACAAAACACTCAGAATGCAATGTTCTCACCACTCAATATTTTTTTTCTGGCCAAAATATGCTAAATATATGTGAAGCTAGAGACAAAAAATTCTACACACACATACATACATATATATATATATATATGTGTGTGTGTGTGTGCGTGCTTGCGTGTGTGTATATATACATTTAAAAATATTTCAAGTTTTTATGATTCAATTATTTAATAATTTGTTTATTATTTTATTTACTAATGTTAGATTTTTATATATTTATATTACAATAACTATATAAAAAATTATAATTGTAATATAATTTTTTATGTGAATACATTTTCTTGAAATAAATAATATTATAATAAATAAAATATAATTTCAAATGCTTTTGAAAATAGATATTATTAAAAAATAAAAAAAAAATAAAAAAAATTTGTATTTTGAAATATATTTAAAGACATTTAATTTTTATTTATTTATTTATTTATTTTGGCCACATGGGTCTTAACACTTCAGGGGAATCAATCTAAAAATTGGCTTATTTATTTTAACATGAAAAGCAAGCATTTTAACATCAAAATAACGGCACACTTCATCTTTAAATCAATCAGGAATTACTGCAGAGCTAATTTTCTTCATTTCTTTCACCGTTCATTTCTGTGGTGCAAGTTTTGCCATTTCCTGGAAACATCAAAACAAGTCGTCTCTGTCAAGCACCCTCCATCAAACACGTACACAAACCATCAGAAAACCACACTGTCAGTTTCCAGATAAGCGTCGGCCTTTAGAAGGGAAAACCTTTCAAATATTTAGGTGACGTGCTTGAGAGCGGCGCTTCTGTTGACCTTTATACGGCCGACGGCTGTGGATCGTTTATCCCGGTGATCAATGTCCTCATACTGCTGTCTGTTCATATTCAATAAAGTGAATAATGACAAGTTTGTTATAAAGATGAGCTACTCACACTATGGATGAATAAACACACTATACAAAAGGAAGTTTATCCTCTGTTTGCCGACTGTTTGTTTGTATAATTCTGTCTCTATGTACACAGGTTTGGTTATAGTGTTTTCCTTTTCTTACTACACGTGAGTTGTGTTGTTTTGGCATTCCTTGTCGCCTCCGTCTTACAAGGAAGTGGAGTAATGTTTACCATGCTGCATTTGCGTACAAAAAAATAATTGCACGGTCGTTCCTGGCCTAAATGAAAAACCATTGGTCAAAGTGCGTTCGTGATCTCCTGTGGCTTCGGGAGACTGTTTTTCTCAGTTTCAGGAGGTTCCTTCCTGGAGCTCCATAGGATTTGTAGACACCAACATCTACCCCAAATGCCCCTCACCATCGCCCCAAGTGTGTTTCTAAAAGCCGCAGAGGTGAAGTAAAAAATAATCGGGTCCAAACAAGCATTGAACGTGCTGAGAAGAAGAGCTTTGTCTCTCCAAGCAGGGCTTGACTTGGTTATGAAGCCGACAACATGGGAGACGTTGTAGGGTCCAAAACAGAGCACAAACACCAACAACGTTCCCAAAGCCAATCCAATCGCCCGCAGCTTTCTCCGCCGGCCGATGTTTGGCAGCCTCGAAAGAATGCGGATGAAGTTTATATAGCAGAAGCTGCAAATAAGTAAGGGAACGCAGAAGAGGACAATGCACAACTCCAAGCGTACGGGCAAGAGGATCTCGAGTTGAGCGTTGGTGAATCCCTCGTAACAGACGTTCCTGGATGGCGGGACCGTCCCGGATGGGTTGTAGAAGGGCACGATGTAGACGATGCTGAGATGGAGGATGGAAAACACCCAGATGAAGATGCTGGCGAACACGGCGTAGATGGGTCTTCTCCACAGGGAGTGCTGGATTGGAAACGCCACGCCGAGGTAGCGCTCCACGCTCACCGCGGTCAAGAAGAAGGTGCTGTTGTAGATGGTCATGTAGAAGACAAAACCAGACAGCGGACATAGAAAGTAGTGGATATTCCACACCATATTATTGGCCACTTCTTGCATCTTAAAGGGGAGGAAGATGAGGAAGAGCAAGTCTGAGATGATCAGGTTGAGGAGGAGGATGTCGATGGGTGCCGGCTTTCTCCAAATCTTGTGGCTGAGTGTGTAGAAGGCCAAGACGTTGGCCGGGAAGCCGGTGATGAAGGTGACGATGTAGACGGTGAGGCACAGATAATAATCACAGTGTTGCATGGTTGCTGTGTTCGATACAGTCCACAGGAGAAGGAGGCCTCAGTAGAGCTGGACGTTTCAGTCCTGGAAATTTGAGGTAGTGTTAAAATCATGAAAAATATCAGTAATATAGATCAAGGGTGTCCAGTCCTGCTCCTAGAGGACCGGACTCCCCAACACACTTGCCTGGACGTTTCTAGTAATCCTAAAGATTCTTAGTCATTACCAATTAACATTGTTTTGCTTAAATGACTTCTAATTAAATTTGAAAAAGCTTAAACTCACATTAGAATGTTTTATAACTGGCTAGTTTTTACTTCAGATGACCAATCGTATCTTCTTTTTTTTTGACATGTGACGTGGCCAAGTATGGTGACCCATACTTGGAATTAGTGCTCTGCATTTAACCCATCCAAAGTGCAAATAACCCACGCACGCACACACGCGCACACACACACACACCCAGAGCAGTGGGCAGCCATTTATGCTGTGGCGCCCAAGGAGCAGTTGGGGGTTCGGTATGGTGACCCATACTTGGAATTAGTGCTCTGCATTTAACCCATCCAGCGTGCGTGCGTGCGCGCGCGCGCGAGCGCGCACGCACGCACGCACACACGCACGCACGCACACACGCACACACACACGCACACACACACACACGCACACACAGAGCAGTGGGCAGCCATTTATGCTGTGGCGCCCAGGGAGCAGTTGGGGGTTCGGTGCCTTGTTCAAGGGCACCTCAGTCGTGGTATTGAAGGTGGGAGAGGGCGCTGTACATTCACTCCCCCCACCTACAATCCCTGCCGGTACGAGACTCTAACCCATAACCTTGGGTTACGAGTCCGACTCTCTAACCATTAGGCCACGACTTCCCTTAAAGGCGCTTCTATGGCGCTTTCTAGAAAATTGTTTACTCTCGCTTATGACAAAAGCAACCATAGACTAAATCCCTTAAAAACTTTCTCCTGAGTGTGCCCAAGTATCAGACATTTCATTTGCGACATCTGATCTTATTTTCATTAATACACTAAAAAATGCTGGATTAAAAAGTGACAAACCCAGCTATTGGGTTGTTTTGAACCCAATCACTGGGTCAAAACAACCCAAGCGCTGGGTCAAAACAACCTAATAGCTGGGTTTGTCCCTTTTTAGCCATTTTTTAGAGTGTACTTTTTGAGAATCGCTTATTCTTGCTTTGAACAAAACTGACCAATATTTAAATCTCTAAATAGAACAAAACTGACCAATACTTAAGTGTCTTAACAGAACAAAACAACCAATATTTAAATCTCTTAATGGCACAAAACCAAATAATATTAAATCTCAAAATAGAACAAAACCGACCAATATTTAAATCTATTCAAATAACAAAATGTACCAATATTTTAATATATTAATAGAACAAAAATGACCAATATTTAAAGCTCTCGATGGAACAAAACCAACCAATATTTAAATTTCTTAATGGAACAAATCTGACCAATATTGAAATCTCTTAATGGAACAAAAACGGCCAATATTTAAATCTCTCAACAGAACAAAAACAACCAATATTTAAAATCTCTCTATGAAAAAAAAAATCTGTCCAATATTTAAATCTCTAAATAGAACAAAACAGCCAATTTTTAAATCTCTTAATGGAACAAAACCAACTAATATTTAAATATCAAAACCCGACCAACCTTTAAATGACTTATTTGCCTTTGAATGCTCAGAAGTGAAGCTCAGAAGAAGCGACCACTGCAGCACAGATATGTGTGCTATAGACAACACTATAAATACAATATAGCTAGATCTAAACTCTGGAGGATCACTTGTATAATCATTTTATACTGTCATATCGCCCAGCCCTAAAACTTGCATTATGGCAACGAGCTAAGGAACTAATCACACTACGACTTTCTGTAAAGCTGTTTTGACACGATGCATATTGTGAAAAGCACAATACAAATAAATTTGACTTGACAAATTTTAAATGTTTATTAAGGATTGCAGTACAGTGGACCTATAGGAGCAAGATCGGACACCCTTGATGTAGATCAAACAGTGCTTACTGTGATGGTATACAAACTGTAAAACAATAACTAGACTCTATAAAACTATTGTATATGATGACCAGGCCTGGAATCAGCGCCCACAGAAAACTCTGCCAAAGATCAACACATCCCCAACTCCTTGCATAAATATTTTGGCGAATATGATGATTTAAAAGTGTAGAACTCTTGGCTCCGTTCAACATGTTTTACTTTGTTTAAATTGCGTTGCATTGCACAGAATACCTAAAGATTATCCTCCAAATTAAGCACAGAATGGTCTGATGATGACACATTGTGAGCAGAATTAGCAGTTATTACAGGGATACGTCTAAAGGAAGTATTTAAACGCTTTATGAAGAAGCAAGCAAGCATCAAAAAGTGGCAATAACGCAATAAGGGAACTCTTTTACAACTCTTAAAACCATCCCTGCTCTAATGTTGAGACAAAAAGGCGAACTCACCGCAAAGCACACTGGACCTGTGGCTGTGCTTCTGTATTGACTCTCTCTTGTTTTTCAATAGAGACTAGGGTCTATCTGCTGACAGCTTCCGCGCCAACTGTTTGCTTTCCATTTTCAATATTGAAGACTGATAAAGGGAAAATTAATAAATGTGGACTGGATCCAACCTGGCGTGCTCCTCGTGCACAGTCTCTGGTGCTGTATGTGTACATGTGAGCAAGTCTATGCCGTCTTATCGGGATTTATACTCCTTCAGGGTGTGTGGGAGATGTGTTTAAAGATGATGGGTGTGCGCTTGTGTGAGTGTGACTGGGAGGGCAATGAGTCAGTCTGGTCTCTCCTTCACTTTAACACTCGGCATCAAGACTACAACCTCTCAAAGCGAACCATGTGACTACATTTACAATCCCAAAACATCCCCTGAATCGAAAGTGTATTTAAAAAGAGGATAAGGTTGGGAATGATGCTGTATTTCATCCAGAGTTTGATGTTTTGGATGTCTTGCTTGAAATCTCTGACCTTAAAGTTGAAATGGCAACAGTCTTAAATATAAGGTTCCTTATTGGTTCCACAAAGAATCTTTAGAATCTTTGCATTCCTTATAGTGGAAAAAAAGATTGTTTACATTCTTTAAAATAAAGGTTCTAAAAGGAGGTTGCCATAGAAGAACCATTTTTGATTCCTCAAAGAACCTTTCAGTGAAGAGTTCTTAAAAGAAAAATTTTTGTAATAATCTAAAGAACCTTTTTCCCCTAAACAGAAACTTTTTTGCAATGGAATGTTTCCATGATTTTAAAGTACCTTCATGGAGCCTTGCATGCCAATAAATAACCTTTGTTTATTAAAATGTGAAAAAAGGGTCATTTTAAGAACTGTTCACTGAGGTTCTTTGGGGAACTAAAAATGGATCTTCTACCCCTTTTGGAGCCTAAGTGTGTACAGTGTGTTTCACAATACATGTCACCAATACAGGCGGCATTAACTTTGCAGATGTCCGATTGTCAACAAAGACATTTCCTAGCAACCAAACTGTGGTGGATAAACGATGCTGTTCAATGCAAGCATTTATTCTACAGGTGTACGCTTATCACCTGAGGATCATTTACTGTGTTTTACACTCCTGCCTTTGCAAACGTTTGCTAAAGCACTTTTATTATCACCGGCTTTGATGGATTGGTGCATTTTATTTGCTTGAAATTGAACATCTATCATGGGCTATGTCAGTCTCTGTTTGCATGATGTCATGCTTTGCCATCTTGGCCAAATCAGCATTTTCTGCAAGTTCAGTTGCACTTTTACAAATCAGAATTTGAAAATCTCGACTTTCCAGGTTGAATGTAATACAGTCTTTCAGATAGGTCTATATTCTTCATTCAGTAGCTAAAATCACAGAAAATCCATGACGTTCAGCACAGAACCCCCCGAAAGTAGGAAATTCATCACTTTCACAATGGCGTGCAATACACTTTACTACACATGACAATGCTGTGTTTCGTAGCTAAAAGTTTGATTGTGCAATGACTGATCCATCTAGGGTTGTATCGGGGAAAAACGCACTAGTTCCTTCATTTATTATTAGATATGCTGGGACGAAATGAGCAAAACTGAGTCAGCAAACTTGTACACTAATAGCTCATCCCAGCTGGTTAAATCATAGATAAAAAAAGAGATGACCATAAGCATAACATCATCATCATTATCATCCATCACTAAAAAAGTAATAAAGTAATCAAAAGCATTTGAGTAGACACATAAATGTTGTCTCTCTCATTATGTGAATTCCCCACTAAACATCCAGTATTAAAATATTAAAACCTCAAAAGCCTGAAACACATGAATTGCTAAAAAAAATCAATGTCTGTATAATCTTAAAAAGTCAAGACTTACTAAACAAGGATTTGTTCTTTTGTAAACTCCGAGGCGACACGGGCCGTTGCCTCCACACGTCACATACATACTCCACATTTTGGCCAGTTTCGTGCGACTGTGCCTGCTCTCCGTCCGCTCGGCCCTCTCATTGAAAATTAATTGTGGACAACTTTTTCCAAGCAGCTCCTTGTGCTTTACTCTGTCACCCCCTCTCACTTCAGTTCCTACGTGTCTGCACCATAGAAAAAGTGGTTCGCCTATAAAATGCATGCCAAAAAGCAGAGAGAGATGGATGATCATTTCACCATGCAGTACAGATCAAGTTAATCACATATTAAGAAAACAATTGTCGTCATCAGAGAAAGACGAGGAATGTTTCATAATGAAGGAGGCCCCCTAAGGCCTACGGACTCTTGTGAATTATAGCGATGGCCCTGAACAGGCCTAATATACATCCGCTGACAATGACATATACAGCGAGCAGCCGAGTGACAGTGTCTTTTGTATTTATAGATTAAGATGTATGATTTTGTAGTCCATCATGTATTTTCTAGTAAGGAAGAGGGTCATAGATATTGCTGAAGGTTTAGCACAGCATATGCGTGTCTAACAATGTTGTGAATCATTCTGGAATGATGTAAACATTGCATGAATGGATTACATCTGCTCAGGCTTCATATGCATGTTTAAACAAAATGGCTCAGCTGTGTTAGAAGTGTTAGAATCTGTTTTTAAACTGTGCTATAAGCATTTTCTTCTGGAATAGTATGCAGAAAACTCAAAAAATCAATGTCAGTGATGTAACATTACTGTTTAGCCGATCACAGGACTTTGAGGCGCTTTCTGCCTGTCAGTCAGTCATGTTCAGGTATGCTCACACGTCTTTGGAGGGAAGGATTTGGATGGTTTAAGCACCGTTAATATACCCACAAATACAACATAAAACGAGTTACATGAATACAGATCACTCAATGCTCATGCATTATATTTGTTCAATTAAAAAAAGTCGGATTATTTTTTGCATATTTTTATTTAGTAGAAATGACACATCAAGCCGTTTTCTAACAGTGAGAAAAAAGTGCCTAGACTGCGTCCAAATAAGCTTATATTATCTGCTCTTGCATAAAATTAACAACAATTTAATGATTACATATTAAAACTGTAATATAAACTTAGATATGAAATGTATTTAATAAAAGAAAACACATTTGAATGCAAATAAAGGGTAACAATTCATATATTCACGGTACAAACATAAAGGGAAAATAATCAATAAAAAATAAAAAAAATTTAAAAAAGCAACATATAAGTGCAATATATTAGCAGAAGTACTTAAATTATATAGTAAGTCAGGAGAAAAGTTCATTAAATTAATTTATTTATGCAGTGAAGTTTATGCAGCAGCAGGACTGATTTACAAAAATGATGATTATAAAGAGAAATGTAAAAACATTCAGTTGGTTTGCAATCTGCTTGTTTGAGTGGCCCAAATGGGCAGGATATAACACTGGATTAACCAATGGTGTGAATTTGAGGAAGTGTAAAATTTTATTTGGTGCTGCCAGTGCTGAATGCCCAGTTCAAAGACAGCATAAGCTCCCTGAAGGTGCATTTACCTGATAATGATACTGATCCTGACAGAAAACACTCAATAAACCTGCTTGAGCATTTTCCATTAGGATCAATATCAGACAGAATATTAAAAAACGTGCTCGCTGTAGGCTGCTTCACCAGGAAGACAACCAAGGTCAACTAGCTTTACCAGAAAGTCTAAGTTGAGGGCATGTTGAACCCCAATAGATGCAAAAATAATATTATAAGTTATAGCGTGCAATAGTTGGGTTCAAGAAGAAAAAACGTGTTCATTTTCTCCATAGAACAACTGATTTTGATGATAACTTATAAACCTTTAAAGACAGAACTACTGTGAGATTCAAGGTTGTTAATCGATGGTACAGTATATGCTTTTGTTGAAGCCATCCATTCACTTATTTTTAAAATAACTGTTTAACAGCTGAATTTGTGGCAAAAAACTATAGTACCCATGATACCGTACAGAAAATTCCACCAATCAGCGAGTCACAGTGAGCAAATCTCATCAAAATAACTTGCAGTGAACAGCAACTCATATGCATATATATATATATATATATATATATATATATATATAT
>NW_015506467.1:97083-101571 GCF_001515645.1 Sinocyclocheilus grahami | reverse complement strand
GTGTGTATATATATATATATATATATATATATATATATATATATATATATATATATATATATATATATATGCATATTTTGTAATACATTTTAAATATGTTGTTTCAACATTAAATTAATAGTTTTATATTTCTCCATCATTTTAAATTTGATTATGTAATTCACAATGCTTCATGGTAGTTCTCCCTCTATAAAGTCTTGTAAAGTTAAATCTTGTACCTTTGTCTTTTTGTCTCATTTTTAAATTATTTTGTTTCAAATTAAAGTTTGTAATGCTGTGAATAACCCTCATAGCTGGTTGGTTTGATTCACAGTTTATAGTGCTTTAAAGGGGTCATATGATCCAATTTCAAGTTTTCCTTTCTCTTTGGAGTGTTACAAACTGTTCGTGCATAGATAAGATCCCTGAAGTTGCAAAGACTAAAGTCTCAAATCCAAAGAGATATTCTTTATAAAAGTTAAGACTTGTCCACGCCCTCCTAAAATGCCTCGTTCTAACACGCCCCCACATGTCTACATCACTGTGTGGGAAGATTTGCATAATGCCGCCCAAATGTTCACGCAAAGAAAGAAGGCGTAACTTTGATTCTTGCTGTAGTATTGTTGTTGCCGATCAGAGCACACCTCGCTTTTCAGAACGATGAGCTTTGTAAAAATCGACGCGTTTCAGAAAGGCGGGGCATAGAGGAGAAACAATAATGTACAGTATGTGGAAAATAATGTTTTTTGAACCTTAAATCGCATAAACACATTGCATTACACAAAATACACAACATAATGTTCTTTTTAGCAACATCATATGACCCCTTTAACAAAGACTTTTTAAAAATCCCTATGGGAAAATGAATGGAAAAAATACTGGAACCTCCATAGTAATAGTGGTCCATTAAGCTGCGCATCAGAATTATGTTCATTTGCTTTGGACTGATCAATATGTGCAATCAGAAGAAAACACAGAAAAATACTGGCCCATATGGTGCTCTTCTGATACTTCTCATATTGAGTCACGTTTCGCAGGTCAATCGAATCAAATTCCATGTCCCGGCTTGTGATATTACAGAGAGCTGTCGGTCGTGCTCTGAGTTTTCTCCTCTGTACTCGAACAGTTCAGCAGAGGACAATAGAGAGGCGAGCGGCAGCAAGGCATGTGCAGCCTCCTCGACAGCTCCTGGAAGACATTCTTAAAAGTTCCTCTAAGCGCTGAAGAAGAGAAGTAGAATATGAACGGATCGAGGCACGCGTTAAACGTGCTGGTGAGCAGCGCATACACTCGCCAGTCGGGGCTGTAGTTGCCTACATATCCAACCACGTGTGAGATGTTATAGGGCATGAAGCAGATAATGAAGACCAGAAGCGTGCCCAACGCCATCCCGATGGCTCTATACCGCTTCTTGGCGTTGATGTTGGGCAGATTGGAGAGGATGTGGATGAATTTGATGTAGCAGAAGCAGCAGATGAGGAACGGTGTGACGAAGAGCACCGCGAAAAGCTCCAGGCGAACCGGAAGGAGGATCTTGAGCTGTTCGGTGCTGAATTCTTCATAACAGGTGTTACGTTTGGATGGATCGGTGAAGTTGGGGTTCGAATGATCGTGGTATTGCATGATGTAGACGATACTGCAGTGCACCATGGAGATCACCCAGAATATGATGCTGGCTATCACGGCGTTTCGAGGGTTGCATTTGAGCTTGTATTTAATGGGGAAGGCTACACCCAGGTAGCGCTCCACGCTGATGGCCGTCAGGTGGAAGGTGCTGTTGTAGATGGTGGAGTAGAAGATGAATCCCGACAGCGGGCAGAGGAAGTAAGGCAGCGTCCATTTCATGTTGGCCGCCTCCACCATGCGAAACGGCAGGAAAAAGAGGAAGATCAGGTCCGAGATGGTTAAACTGAGTAACAGCACGTCTATCGGGGTGGAGCGCTGGCGGATCTTCTGCAAGAAGGTGTAGAAAGCCAAGACGTTGGCGGGAAGGCCTGTGATCAGTGTGAATCCGTAGATCGCTAACACCAGGTTACTGAGACCAACCGTCCACACCATCGTCAATGTAGATGCAAACCTGTAAAAGAAAAATAAACTAGATAAACTCAGGTTTTACATCTTACATCCAATATCAAGAGAACCTGTGTGCATTTGAACTGTGCATGGCTGCAAGAACCTTTTTCTGGTTCCATAGATGTTAAAGGTTCTTCATGGAACCATAGATGCCATAACGAACCTTTATTTTTGAAGGATCGAGGTCAAAATATAGCCGTAATAGGCATACTTACAAATGATTCTGGTGTGTGAAGAATTATATGTCCTATTAAAATTCACAAAATTGCATTGTGACACAAATTAATACACAGTTGAAAGCTGACTGACAAGTGACAACATAAACACCTTTCCATCTTTTTGCACTGATTTGCAGAAAATATTATAAGACAAGTCTTAAATTGCGGTAAAATATTGTTTTTGAAGCAGCAAGATTTTTTTGTGTACCTATCCTGTAAATTTGACCAACAAAAGCTTTAGGGCAGTAAAACAATTTGGTAATTTATTAATGCCAATAAAAATGCAGCACAAAACATACAGTATGAGTCTGACTAAACCACACACAGTTGTACGTGACACATTCAGGATGCAGTATGTCTGGGTGAGGGTCAAATTCTAACTAGGTAACGCAGCACAGGAAATGCATCATGGAAGCTTTCGAGATAGAGATGTTTCTAATAAATTATTCTGAAAAACACTTGGAGAAGTGAGGAATGAAGTTTTTATGGTTATCATCTGTCAATAAATTAGAAAAAATTTAAAACCAGAAAAAATATCAGATAAATATCAAACAGTCATTTGTTAGATACACATATTCAAACTAAAACATTTACATTAGAGCTGCATAATAAAAAATGTGGGGAAAATGCCTAAACAAATCTTGGTTTAACATCTGAATTGAGATGTACATATTAATATTGTAATTTTACTCAAATATAATTTTAATCAAATATAATTTTGCTATTGAATACTAAATTTGTTATCATTAAATTTTTTATTATAAGTATTATTGCAATATATTTCTATATGAAAAACTATTAATAATCACAATAAATAAAATCTGATTAATCTGAAAAAAAAAAGGTTTTCTAGCCAAATTGAATGGCTGAAATATATATATATATATATATAAATTTATTTATTTATTATTATTATTTTTTTTTTAATTCTGTTTAATTTATGGTTGCTGAATAAGTGAAAAATATTCTGTGAATATACAGTGTATACTATAGAATATATTGTGAATTTTCCAAGTTTTTCTGTTCGGCATTAAAGGATGGTTCGCATTCAGAAATTAGAGTAAAAGTCTTGAGAGTAAAAATTTATATTTTATATTTTTAATTTTTATTCTTGAAGATTCACTCCCCAACAAAATCATTCTAGAGCAATTCATTATTTCCAATAGCAATTCAACTCTTCTTGTATATATATATATCCATCTGATCATAAGAACATGGAAGCTCATTTATTTCTCAAAATCTAACCTGACCACTTTAATCTGAAGTTCATAGTGGTTTTTATGATCTGTCAGGTACTAGGGGCCGTTTTCAGCTCCTTTAAGACCCCTCTGTGAACTCTTACTCTAGATATGAGTTAACATACCTTTGGACATTAAAAAATGCTCGTGTTAGCCTTATAAAATGATTTCTGTTAAATAAACTCCCAAAGTATCATGTACCATTTTTAAAGTTGGTGAAGGAATGACACACTACAATCATGAACAAAACGAAACGAAAGAAGCAGAATGATTTCATACCTTAATTAAGTCAGTCCACTGCACAGACTCAGAAGTGACAATATCGCTTTCTCTCACGCATAATGCTTCTTATAATGAGGTCATTGTGACACACACACACCTATAATGGCACAAGAGGAAAGCAGCAATACTTACTTCCTGTTTTTCTCCAAACAAGTTGAATCATTAAACACACACACATGCACACAGATATACATTATAATAATGTATAATAGTAATGTACACACAAATTAATAATCAATAATCATAAAATATATATGTATACAATATAATAGTACAATATATACATTTTAATTTAGAAATATTTCACAGTTGAAAATTAATTCAGCTTACATGCATTTCATACATTTATATAATAGATTATCAAATAAATAATACTGTCTCTGTAATATTAAACTTTGATGTATCATATAGATACTTATTTATTTTGCCAGTAAACAACCACTCAAAAGAACCTTAGCAACTGCATAACAACAGTCAAAACAACAGAAAACTGTCTTGTGAAATAAATATATTTCAGATTAATTTTCAGCTGTCTAGAGCGAGTAAGTGAAGTATACAGTATATCAATTTAATATTTATATGTTAAAACTGTTATTATTATTATTATTGTGTGTGTGCATGTTTGAAATGTCAGCTTTGTCTTGACTGAAATAAATTAAATATATATGTGTGTGTGTGTGTGTGTGTGTGTGTGTGTG
>NW_015506467.1:90120-96821 GCF_001515645.1 Sinocyclocheilus grahami | reverse complement strand
TGTGTGTGTGTGTGTGTGTGTGTGTGTGTGTGTGTGAAATAAATGCAGCTGGATTAATTTTCAACTGTGTTTTGAGTGAAATATATTATTATTATTATGTATAATAATGCTGTATTATTGTAGCCAATTATTATAGGCAAAATGCCTTTCTCCACTGTAAGGAGAAAGCGTCTGAGACGTGATGGGACGCTCCATTGCTTCGCACATTTCCTCGTTTGCTAAACTCAAGATTGTACAATAGAGGACAACTCCGGATTGTGCAATACTGTACAATGAAACATTTCACACATTCAATATATCTGACTCGTACTTTCACTTCTAACTGGATGTTGTTTTAAGATAAATGTCTTTACATTCATGTTTAGAACTAAGTTATTTTCTTTTCAGACCTCCAAGAGATTATGGGTTAACTGTGTTTAGCCTGACAGATGAGAGAAATGACTCGAGCCAAAGGCAAATTCAAGCACAAATTCAAGAAACAGTTCAACAGATCATCATTTACTCACCGTAATGTTATTCCAAACCCATATAACGTTTGTTCTTCTGTGTAAAACCAAAGTTAGGCCGAATGTTTACACTCCTACATACCGTGAAAGTAAATGAGGACTGAAGCTGTGGAGAATCAACACCATAAATGAACCATAAAAGTAGTTCATATGACTTGTGCTCTACATTCAACTTATGATATGATAGCTTGATACGAGGAACATACCTTCATTTAAGTTCATATTAAATTAAAATCATTCCTTCCGTCTGATCTCATTTATGCGTGCACATATTGAAAGGTGTTGTTGTTAATTAAAACAATAACTGGAAAAAATTATCAATTAAAATGTTTAATTATCAATTCATTTACTATTTTAGTGATTATTAATATTTTTAATTGGGTTTTATTTTTAGCTATTTTGTTACTACTTTAGATTACAGTAAAGTAGTAACAAAATTGATAAAAATATCAACATTCAAAATATGAATAAACATTCAAATAGTACATTTATTAAATAAATGTATTATTATATAAATGTATTACTACTACTATTTGAGTATTTTTTTATACTTTTAATTCTTTTTTATATTTTTTATGATCATTTTCATTTTATTTTTAGCAATTTTGTTACTACTTTACAATAAATCTAACTATGAAAATCCTTCCAAATCATTTATTAATCATATTGTTAATTTCGTAATGTACTAATACATTATTAACGTTGTATCTGTTAATATTATTTAATGAAGCTAACATGAACTAACATTGAACTGTTGTATTTTATTAACTAAGGTTTACAAAGATTAATCAATTCTGTAAGAAATGTAATGCTCATTGGAAGGTAATGTTGTTGGTTAAAGGGTTAGTTCACCCAAAAATGAAAATTCTGTCATTAATTACTCGCCCTCATGCCGTTCCAAACCCGTAAGACCTTCGTTCATCTTCAGAACACAAATTAAGATATTTCTGATGCATTCCGAGAGCTCTCTGACCCTCTGACCGCAAGGATCCTTACAGGATCAAGTCCAGAAATGTAGCAAGGATTTGTCCTTGCTACATTTCTGGACCTGGGAACATTACCGTTGTGTTGCTGTCTATGGGAGGGTCTCTCAAGAGAGCTCTTGGATTTCATCAAAAATATCTTAATTTGTGTTCCGAAGATGAACGAAGGTGTTACGGGTTTGGAACGACATGAGGGTGAGTAATTAATTTTTGGGTGAACTATCCCTTTAACTCTGCTATTCTTTGAAATCATTAACACTTTTTAAAAAACTATCATAATAGTTACTGTACTTGAAGTAAACAGGTCTTTACAATAAAAAATGACAACAACAAAAAAACCTTAAGGTTTGTTCACACCAAGAGCTATAACTATAAATATAATTATAAGAATAGCTATATTAGCCTCCACACTAAGGCACAATAATGTTCTGTTTATTATAAATGCACGGTAGACTTGCATTTACAATACTGCACCATCCAAAACCACCCTAGCAACCACTTAGTAACACTCTAGCAATCTGCAACATGCTAACAAACACTCATAACACCATAGCAACACCTTAGCACCCACTCAGAACAACAGCCACGGCACATTTTGCTTGGGGAAGCACCACTCTTAGCAACTTCACAAAATGTTCCCTTAGTTCTTCCATTTAAATAAGACAAACCCGTTACTATTTCCTTCATCTGGTGATGAGTAGATAACACACTGAGCATTTAAACAGAGCTGAGCACAGTGTTATTGCTCGTATATTGCCGCTATGAGACATGTTTGTGGTTTTAACATGAAAAAAAAAAATCTGATGAAAAATCTATATTGGTCTGAATACAGGAATGCAGGCTTTCAAAACTTTATCTGATCTGTGTGATTAATTTAAAGGTTTCTTGAGGCATTTTTTTCACGATGACTCATATATAGCACCATCTTGTGGCCTCATTTAATATAAAAAAAAACCCACTGTGTAAAAATAAATAAATGATTAAAAATTAAATAAAAAAATATTTCCACAATATTTTACATTTTTAATATTAACTTTTCAGAGTATAAATTGGGTCTTTATACATGAAAATATATAGCTGTGTCTGATTATAAGTACATTTTTGTTTAATTTTACCACTCTTAGCAACTTCACAAAATGTTCCCTTAGTTCTTCCATTTAAATAAGACAAACCCGTTACTATTTCCTTCATCTGGTGATGAGTAGATAACACACTGAGCATTTAAACAGAGCTGAGCACAGTGTTATTGCTCGTATATTGCCGCTATGAGACATGTTTGTGGTTTTAACATGAAAAAAAATTCTGATGAAAATCTGAATACAGGAATGCAGGCTTTCAAAACTTTATCTGATCTGTGTGATTAATTTAAAGGTTTCTTGAGGCATTTTTTTCACGATGACTCATATATAGCACCATCTTGTGGCCTCATTTAATATAAAAAAAAACCACTGTGTAAAAATAAATAAATGATTAAAAATTAAATTAAAAAATAAATAAAAAATAAATACAATTAAAATAAATAAATGATAAAAAATATATTACAATAAATAAACAATTGAAAAATATTTCCACAATATTTTACATTTTTAATATTAACTTTTCAGAGTATAAATTGGGTCTTTATACATGAAAATATATAGCTGTGTCTGATTATAAGTACATTTTTGTTTAATTTTAAATAATTCTGTACTTTGTTGAGTCACCTACCAGGTAAGACCATGTAAATTTGCTCTTAAAGGTATAGTTCACCTAAAAATATAAATTCTGTCAAGATTTACTCGCCTTCATGTCTTTCCAAACATTTATGACCTTCTATCTTCTGTGGAACACAAAATATATTTAAGAACATTCAGACAACATTGGACCCCATTGAGTTTCCTAGTATAGACTAAAACAGACATTTTTAAATCTTTGTGTTTTACAGAAACAAATCAAGAAGAAGAAATCAAACAAGTTTAAGTGTTAAAGGGGTCATAGGATGCCCATTTTCCACAAGTTGATATGATTCTTTAGGGTCATAATGAAAAGTCTGTAACATAGTTTGGTTAAAATTTCTCAATGGTAGTGTAAAAAACAATTTTTTTAACCGGTCAAAAACAGCTCTTTTCAAATCAAGCCGTTTTTGTAGCATTTTCCTTTAAATGTTAATAAGCTCTGCTGACTCCGCCCCTAGCTGCTCTCAGAGAGACTGTTTACTTCAGCCGCATTTATCGTGAAACTTGCTAATTAGCAAATTATTAGGAAAGGCGATTTGCAAAGATTCATTACAAAACATTGTACTCACTTCTTCTGCAGGTGAGGCTGGAACATGAATGATTTGCGCGAACATAGACGCATTTATGTAGATCGGGGGAGCATTCCCTTCAGAAACAATGTAATCCACTGCGAGTTCAGCGGCTCAAATGTCGGGAGTAAATGACGACTGCTATGTTCATTATTACATCCAACAACAGAAGACCTCAATCACTTAGGAGTCATTCTTGTCTACATCTGCTCCGGCGGCAAAACAATGGCGGACTGATGACAGCTCACTCAGGGCGGGTCTAAGATAAGACACCAGTAAAGTCTGTGCTGAAACGCTACTGTCAATCAAACTATCATGGGAGGGGCCTGTCTGTGTGACGTCACACAGACAGGCATCTGAGAAAGGGAAAAATATTTAACCAGATTTTTAAAAAAAAAACACCGGGTGGATTTTTATCATCATAGGGTGGTTATGTACACACACACTACCAACACACATTTCAGTTCAAACAACTTGTAAAAGCGCATGTAGCATCCTATGACCCCCTTTAAATTTAGCGTTTTATTACATCTAAAGTGAAATGTATTTAAATGAACTGCACATCTCAGTTTACCAGTCACTCCTGGAATTTTGTGATATGTGTTTGAAGAAGCATTCAAGTTTAATATTGCCTTTTTATCTGTATTGTGCAGTGGAGATCTTTATCGTGATCTTTATTTTTATGCCCCTGGAACATATTATAAAAACCAATGAAAAATGATCAGAAAGTGTCCCACTTCACCTGAATTCCCCCTGTATCATGCACCAGGAAAGTGTGTGTTGTTTCAGACACCTCTGCCACAGGAAAGATAGATGAGCTCTTTATAGATGCTGTAGCAAGGCTAAAAACAGATGCAGCTTTTGCTAAAGTAGAAGTAGGGCAGAGAAGACACAAACTCACGTTTAAAGTAGACAGCATTGCTCAGAATAATACAGTAGCAGCAATAAATAGGTGTGATGTTTATGGCCATTATCTAGTAAACTTGCAGGGTATGATGGCAATGCACTGAAGAATGCAAACTTGCATGCAATGCAATGCACAAAAAGTATTTAAGCAAAACTGTACGAAACTCACATGCAATGCAATACAATGCACAAAAAAGTATTTAAGCAAAGCTGTACGATCTTTGAACTTTGAAGAATGCATTTCTATTTGTTAGCATTTCCATTCATCTTAATAGCAAATGCAGCCTTGTAAGTAAGCAACGTGCATCCTGCCATCTTTGCTCATGGAAAAACATACCTGTATGAGCCAATCATTTGAGCTGTTAATGCAACTGCACCACATGCAGTTCAACCGTCCTCCCACCTGCACTAAAAAGTAGACACAGACACAGTGTAGTTGCTGAATAACAAAACTGTGACATTCAAGTGTAATAATAGACAAGAGAGATCATTTCCAATAACTGAGTTAGGAAACTAGATGCGACTGTTCAAAATCTGCTTCAGTGACACCAAGTATTCAGATTATATGTGATAAATTAGATTAATTATTAGCCATTTTAAACAGAACTGATAAAATGGATCAAATAAGTGACTCAAAATCCAACCTGTACCAGGAACAGGAAGTGACATCAGAGGAACAGGTTTGTGTTGGTCTATCTAAAGAGATGGCAGGTTAAAAACAAGCTGTGCATATTAAGTGCTGTGTAGAAAATAAATAGCATTCATGCACATGGGTGAGTTCATTCAGGACAGAGAAATAAAGAACGGACGCATAATTTGTATGAGTTTCTTTTATTGAAATATTAGTAGCAACGAAAATTGGTTTTACAAAGTTGTTTTGATTATATTTATAGCATTGCTGTTAGTGAATGCTGCGTATTAGTTCAAATGTTAGATGTACCGTTCAGATACAATTGCTTTTTGCACTGTAATTTGTTCACTCAAGCTCTTCATTTCATTGTGAACGAAACGGCTGCTGCAAAGGTTTAGGTTAAATAGTCATGCAATCATGCTTGATTTTTTTTTCTGGAACCATTTCTGTTTCTCTTCTGTCTATCCATAAAGCATTGGGTCATGGTGGTGCATCAGAATTATATTAATTGGCTTTAGACTGAATGATATGCACTGATGATGCACATGCAGGCAGATTATTCAATGCAAAGACTGGCTTGAAATGTTAGAGAATGCTGTCATCAGAGCTCTGCGTTCGCTCGTCTGGTTTCCCACGGTTGAATAAAGGGCAGCAGAGAGCCGAGCGGCAGCAAGGAAGGAGCAAACGCTTCGCCAGCCCCTGCAACACCTTGTTGAAAGTCTCTCTGAGTGCGGAAGAAGAGAAGTAGAATATGAAAGGGTCGAGGCATGCATTCAACGTGCTGGTGAGTAAAGCAGGTTGTCTCCATTTAGAGCTTTGGTTGGTTACGAATCCCTCCACGTGGGAGATGTTGAAGGGCATGAAACAGATAACGAAGACCAGAAGTGTGCCCAACGCCATCCTGATGGCTCTATACCGCTTCTTGGCGTTGACGTTGGATAGTCGGGAAAGTATGCAGATGCATTGGATGTAGCAGAAGCAGCAGATGAGGAAAGGGATGTAGAAGAAGACAACAGAAAGCTCCAGTCGAAACGGCAGGAGGATCTTGAGTTGTTCGTCAGTGAATTCTTCATAACAGGTGTTACGTTTGGATGGATCAGTGATGTTGGGGTTGAAATAGTTGTGGTATTGCATGACGTAGACGATACTGCAGTGCGCCATTGAAACCACCGAGAATAGGATGCAGGCTATCAAGGCACTTCTGGGGTTGCGTTTGAGCTTGTATTTAATGGGGTAAGCCACACCCAGGTAGCGCTCCACGCTGATGGCCGTCAGGTGAAGGACGCTGTTGGCGATGACCGAGTAGAAGATGAATCCCGACAGCGGGCAGAGGAAGTAAGGCAGCGTCCATTTCATGTTGGCCGCCTCCACCATGCGAAACGGCAGGAAAA
>NW_015506467.1:41475-88974 GCF_001515645.1 Sinocyclocheilus grahami | reverse complement strand
TAACTTTTATTCTCGCTGTAGTATTGTTGCGGCCGCCGCCATGTCATGAAGACGCTGTGTGTTTCGTTGTGAAAGTGAAACTACTTTGTTTGGTCTTCCAAAAGAGGACACGACTAGAAATCAGTGGTTACGTTGTATTTACAACACTGTTCCAGAACACTTCAACCCAAATATTCGTGTGTGTGCAATGCATTTTACAGAGGACTGTTTCCTGAACCTACAATGCCGGCTATTCTGACTCATAACCTGTAAATATATTGAGGTATTCGGCCAATCACAATGCTCTGGACAGCTGGCCAATCAGAGCACACCTCACTTTTCAGAAAGATGAGCTTTATAAAAAAATCTAGCGTTTCAGAAAGGCGGGGCATAGAGGAGAAACAATAATGTACAGTATGTGTAAAATCCAAATGTTCACGCAAAGAAAGAAGGCGTAACTTTTATTCTCGCTGTAGTATTGTTGCGGCCGCCGCCATGTCATGAAGACGCTGTGTGTTTCGTTGTGAAAGTGAAACTACTTTGTTTGGTCTTCCAAAAGAGGACACGACTAGAAATCAGTGGTTAAGTTGTATTTACAACACTGTTCCAGAACAGTTCAACCCAAATATTCGTGTGTGTGCAATGCATTTTACAGAGGACTGTTTCCTGAACCTACAATGCCGGCTATTCTGACTCATAACCTGTAAATATATTGAGGTATTCGGCCAAACACAATGCTCTGGACAGCTGGCCAATCAGAGCACACCTCACTTTTCAGAAAGATGAGCTTTATAAAAAAATCTAGCGTTTCAGAAAGGCGGGGCATAGAGGACAAACAATAATGTACAGTATGTGGAAAATAATGTTTTTTTAACCTTAAACTGCATAAACATTTCATTACACCAAATACACAAAATAATGTTCTTTTTTAGCAACATCATATTCTTTCAATATGAACCTTTCAATACTAAAAATTGGCATGCAATGATTTTATTGTCTTTAATATCAGTGTAATATTGCTTGACGAGAAGTTATTCTCATTAATGTAATTGTCCTCTACAGGCACTGGTGCAGTATCTAATCCAGTATCTTGACCACACAATGGAGCTTTAAGGTAGTAAAGTATCCTATTTTTGGTAAGTAGGTCACTTATTAATGGCAATAAAAACAGTTCAATACAGATGGGACTGACTAAACCAAACAACTGTGTTAAATATGCATCTACTGTATCCTTGGAATAATAAAAAAGCATGCAGTATGTTTAGAATAGGCTCAAATAAATTCTAAATAAATAGTATTGCATCTCAGGAAATGCATGTAGAAACTGGTCACATGATCAGGTGTTATTACTGAGAAAAAAAGAATTCCGCAACACACATACAGAGATCAGAATGCATGATTAGGTTATACATTTTCAGACCATTAGCGTATTTGTAATATCTATGCAGTCTTCATTTTCATAGAGAACTTACAATTAATACACACTATTTAAAAAATATGAATACTCAAAATAAATTTCCTAGAATGCAAATTCAGTTGCACCTATGTGAGATGTGAAACTAGGGAAATACCAGCAATGCAAAATGTTGGTTATTAGTGATCATGTGAAAAAAAAACACTGCTTGTAGATTTAGCTACTTCTCAAAACTGAAAGAAATGTATGAGAGAATTAGATATATATTATATATGTGCATCCAATGTTAACTAGCAGCATCTATGTTTCAGAAAAATGTCATTATTAGATATGAAAATGTACAAATACATTAAATTAATGTTTCATTCTTACAATCAATGAAAAATAAGCCCTCAAAATAATTTTAGCATTTCATGCATACTTTTTTTTCTGTAAATATTAAAATGCATATCATCTCGTATGCGGAACAAATATTTATATATTTGATATTTCTGATCAAAACTGAAAAAGTTTACCTGTTAAAGCATTAGTCTTCAAAGAAATCATCACAATTTTAAAAAAATCGTAGTAGCAAAATATTTTATACCTTAATTAATCAGTCCACACCACAGATTCAGAAGTGATAATGTGACGCTCCTAGAGTCTTTAAAGCTTTTTCTCATTATGTCACTTTGACACATGCTGCACCTACGATGACAAAACCGGAAAGAAGCGAGACATTTTTCATTTACTAAAGGAAGTGAATTTATTTCCCCAACAGTAAGGAACCCTTTTTTGTACAATGCATGTCTATAAATACATGCACACTGATATTAATTTAATCTGTGCTTGCAATTAAGTCAAAGAGGGAAGTTTCTTCTTCTACAAACCTCTTCTTGAGAATTCACTGCGACTTCAGTAGTGCTCTATTATTTCAGTTACAAATTGATTTCTGTGTCTAACTTTGAGAAATCTTGTATTAAAGATGTAATGAAGAACAAAGCGATGCAAATTGGGAGAATTTATTTGTAAAACCTCCAGTACATGACATAAACCATCTGACCAAACATTTGCTTTTCATCATATTTTTGCTAGGCCTGTCAGCAACCTATTTTACTTAAACTCATTAGCATTTTCCACATCATTAACATAAGAATTAAAGAGCTTAATTAATTACACGTCCGTTAGGTGGGTCTCCTTCATACTCAAATGCGCAATCCATCCACAAAAGCACCGTAGCGGATCGCACTAATTGAGCAGTGCTACAAGAAGCATCTGTGAGCAGAAAGCTGAATAAATAGTTGTGAGAGGACAAACAGCGGCAGTCCATTATTTAGCATTTAGTAGTTCAGCTCTGCCAGCCATCCTAATTCATTTGGATTTTGTTCAAGTCTTCCTGTCTGTGAAAAAACACTGCATTGTGTTTTATTTTCAGACACTTGAGCACAAGAAAACTCCAAGAGCAGCATTGTTCCGACGGATGAAATTCACACAGTGTCCTGTTCAACAGCCGCGGCTTTCACATGCCTACGTGACAGCTGTGCAGGAGAAACAAAAAGATCAGTCTTTTTATCAATAATGCCATCTCTCCGACAAAACACAAAGATTTGTACGGCACAATAAGCCGAGGGCAGGAGGAATGGCTGAGCGTTTGTTTCTTTCCACCTGAGAGACATTGTGCTTTGTACAAACGTTTTTTGTAGTGCGAATGGTGTCGAGCCAGACGAGCGCTGCATTTTCTTAATGTCTGGGTCTGCCTCTGTGGACCTGCTGGAGAGGAGGAGGAGAAAAGAAAGAACAAAAATGCTTCATTTGATATAAATCATGTCTAAAGGCCCTTTCACATTACTCGAGTCAGCGTTGCCCAATGAACTGAACTCGGCATCTGCGACAGCGTTGGCCCAGCTTAAAGTTCAATTTCAACTTCAACCCCATTCGCTGACCTTTTTTAATGATTTTGAAAGCCAATGATTATCAGACGATTTGCATGACGCATGAAAAGTTTTTTCAGTTATTTTAACTGTCAAACTTTAAGAGGTCTTGAAAGCATCATAATGCATTTTTGTGCATTTATATTTATTTTTAACTCTTTCACATCCTTTACTACTTGTTTGGCATTTTCCATGTATCTTGTAACTGTAATTTTGCCCATGAGAGTCAAGTCAAACTGAAAGTCTGAATAGAAGCTAATTTGGTAATACTTGGAACATGGAAAAAACATGGAACAATACTTTTACAGCTTTTACCAATCTTACTGTTATCTTAGTCAACACTCGTTAACATGTTTAAAATTAAAAGTTGTATCTTGTAACATTAATGCACTAATATGAACAATTATCAATTTTTATTAACGAACATTAAAAAAGATAAATGCTGTAAAAACAGTCATTGTCAGCTAATGCATTAACTAATGTTATCAATTGACCTCATTTAAAACATCAAGAGCATCCAGAGACAATAAAACTTTTTTTCTTTCTACAATGAAACAAAACAATCACCACAGATTCTCTTCTAGGTGCAAATACCGTATGTGTTTTCACTGTTTACCATATACATTGCCCATTTTCGTGCCTAGCAACCTCGTAAAATTGCTTTTCTGTGATGCTGTCTGCAGTGCGTTTCACATGGAAGTCAAAAAGGAGCGCTGAAGTCTTGATACGAGATATGAAAGAGCCTTAACATATTTGCATATTCATAAGTGACTGATTTAGGAACCGTGAAATAAATAGCGTGTGTTAATTTTACATTAGCCTGCTGCTGAGCTGACAAAGCGGTATTCTAATAAGCATAAATATACACTCTTAAGCATAAAGGCTAAAGGGTGATTTTGCAGTAATGCCACAGAGGAACCATTTCAGGTCCCCCATCACTGAAGCATGGATATAAATATTGCACTGAGGAACCGTGAAATAAATAGCGTGTGTTAATTTTACATTAGCCTGCTGCTGAGCTGACAATGCGGTATTCTAATAAGCATAAATATACACTCTTAAGCATAAAGGCTAAAGGGTGATTTCGCAGTAATGCCACAGAGGAACCATTTCAGGTCCCCCATCACTGAAGCATGGATATATATATTATAAATAAAAAATGTCCACCCAATTCAACTACTCCAGTCCATCAGTTAACATCTTGTGAAGCCAAAAGCATTTTTTTAAGAAACAAATCCATCATTAAGAGTTGATGTTAAGTTACTTCAAACCGTCCTCTATCCATAATATTGCTTCCTCCTGTGAAAAAGTGGTCTGGTCTGAATCAGGAGAGAAATCTGCACAGATCAAGCACCGTTTACAAGCGAAAACAGTTCAAAACAGCTCTAAACAAATATATTGGTGGATTCAGATCTGAGAGACAAGAGGGAATGAACCTTTTGTCTGGACTGAGGAAGCGTTATTATGGATTATGGACTAATTTTTTTGGTCCGAAGCAACATTTTATATTTAAACCTCTTAATGATGGATTTGTTTCTTACAAACACACAGCTTTTCACTTTTCAAGACATTAACTGATGGACTGGAGTGGTGTGGATTACTTGTGGATTATTGTGATGCTTTATCAGCTGTTTGGACTCTCATTCTGATGGCACCCATTCACTGCAAAGGATCCACAGGTGAGCAAGTGATGGAATGCTAAGTTTCTCCAAATCATGAAGAAACAAACTCATCTACCTTGGATGGCCTGAGGATGAGGACATTTTCAGCAAATTTTCATTTTTGAGTGAACTATTCTTTTCAATTTTTAATTCTAATCAAATTGGCTGTACAAGACATTTCAAATAATTTTTTTAAATCATGTCTAGTTGAAACTTGTATAACTTAAAAATGAAGTTGAAATTTCATCAGCCACAAAATGTGAGGATGCATTTCACGTAGTGTCAGGTTACGTACCTGTCGCATATGGGTTGGGTGTCCAATGCATGGTTGCATGCATGGGATTCACTCCCGGCATTCGCTGAGGGCTCGTATGCAACACTCGATTCTGCCTGTGCACGTTTGGAGATCTGTGTCTACGTTGCACGTTCACAGGCTGGATGGTTTGCGGCTGCTTCATGCGTTCACATGGAAGTTTCTGGAACTCATCCAGCCGCAGCACCGGAGGTGGAATAGGAGGCCTCTGGCCTGCTATGTTGAGCTGCTGTATGGGTTGAGAAGGTCCAGGGTTCTGCAAGGCAGCTGGAGTCTGCTGGATCCGGTTGGTGAAAGCGTTATCGGTCTGGGCGGTGTGTTGGCGTAGTGCAGCTTCAGTAAGAGGAACAGATGGCTGAGGCATGGCCTGATTTGGTCTGGTGCCAGTTTGTGTTTGAGGTATGGTCATTCCCCTTGGTAGACCAATGGGGATTGGATTCTGAACCTGAGAGGTTTTGGTTTGAGGTATTGCGGTCTGGATTTGAGATTGGACTTGCGGTTGTGTGCTTAAATTCTGTTGGGTTGATTGTCTTTGCACATTTGGGTGCATTTGAGAGTGGTTAGGTACGATTGGTCTCTGGAGGTCTCTTCTTTGGGGGGAAGGAGCAGCTTGGGTCAACCTTCCTGAAGATTCAGTTTCCCGGTATCTCGGAGCAGAACGATCCCTCTGTGCATCTCATTGTGGCCAATCTGAAGATCCACTACTGTCTGAGCTATAGACTTCAGGGTTGGGATATGCAGGTGTTCTCTGCAAACAGTCCCAAGGCATCTGTTGGAGGTGCATTCTGGAGTCACTGAACTGGTTGTTGGTCTGAACTGGGATTGAATGTCGAGTTCGGTCTTCTGCTGATGATCTTGAGTTGGCAGTTCGGCGGTTTGCATTGGTTTGATTGGTAGGGTGAGAGTATCCAGTCTGAATGAGGCCGTTGTGTTGGGGAGAAATATTTGTTGAAGCATTATTGAGCATTTTGTGTCTGATTACTCAATGTCAAAGGGTCAGAGTTCAGCAAGCCATTCTGAGAATGATTTTGATGGTTGCTGTTAATATGTTGAATCTGTAGTGCACTTTCTGCATGTTGCTGGACCATCTGATTTGCTTTTGGAGGGTATGTGTTCAAGTTGACATGCACCATTTGAGGTTGTGAATTATTAAACTGGTCATTACATGGCAAGGTGTTGAGGTTTTCATGAACTGTAGGCGCAAGCGCACCAGGCTGAGAATTGCCCGTTTGTATGAGAATATTGGGATTGTGTTGGACAGACTGTGGGAATGACCTCTGAGGGTCATTGTTTGGATATGAATTGTTTTGATGCCCATTGTCTGGGACTGTGCTGAAGCGGTGTTGGAATACATCAGTGTTCAAATGGCCATTATGATGGAGTGGGTTGGAGTTGCTGGGCATGTTTTGTGACATTGTGTTGATGTTCCCATTGTTGTTATTGGGAATGGCGGTGAAGTTTTGTGGGAGTGAGTTGTGTAATGTGGGATCAGGGTGGTTTCCATTGACAAAGGCTCTGTTTGCAGTCTGCAGAGAGGGAACATGTGAAAAGAGGTATTATTGTAAATTGAAAGAGATGTTAAGGCTGGGCATCATCATGGACTTTGCAATGATTGCAAGGTGCTTTTATGTGGCTATTACATTTTCTAAAAGACTGGTTTTGTCTGGCAGAAATTCTCTTCCTGCAAAAAGCGAGCATGAGAGTGTCAATATAAAGATGTTTTAATAGCATATTACAGTAAGTATTCATTGATGTGAATAAGTTCAGAAACTGTCCATTTTAATGAATCAGTTCAGTGCTATAATAATTTGTTTACATCATCTGTAAAACAAAATGTTCACACCATCTCTGCGTGCCATTGTTTATTGTAAGCAAATGTTGCTGATTATTACTTTGTGTTGATATACTGGTTCATTCAAATGAAAAAGAAGAATTTTTTCTTGTAAAGTTTAGTACAAAAAATTGTACAGAAAAAATATTTTCTTTTAAAATTATATTGCTATATAATACTATATTTTACTTGTAAGTTACTTTAAATAATATTCAAATTTCAATGTATTATATATAAAATAGTATTATTATTATTGCAATTAATATACATAATATGAATATTATATAATGAATATTATTTATTTTTCCAAGCACCATATGAATAAAATCTAATTTGCTAATTATTACAACATATGGATAAAATGTAATTTACTTCTAATTATTATTAGTACTAGTAATAGCAGTAGTAGTAAAAAATTATATTTTTTTATTTAGTGGCGGAAACGGGCTTCCATAAGTAATAGCAGTAGTAGTAAAAAAATAAATATATATATATATTAGCCATATTGTCCAGCCTTCAGATATATTTTTCTACATTACAAAACATACGAAAAAATCTAATTTAAATTTTTTTTTTTACATTTTTCTCATTTTATTTTTTAGACTTTTTTTTACTATTTCTAACCATGACACTTTTTTAAACAACAACTGTCACCTTACTACTTCGAGAAGTCTTTAATAATCCAAAACTAGGGGTAACACAGGGCAAGCAGGAACACACACTTTACATAGCATGGCCGACACCAGACAAAAGAATCACAGGACAGACTACACTTTAAATACCAGACTAAACGAGGGTAATTGACTAGACACACCTGAATGAAATGAACACAATCAAGGGAGAAACCGGGTCACGGGGAGCACATGGGGACAGAAAACACAACAAAACAGGTCCAGGGGTGTGACAACAACAACCAACAAACAATAATAGTAATAATCTAAATATTTTAAAACATTTTTAGTTTTACAGATAATTACAATAACTATTAATAATACCAATAATAATATGCAATCTTTTTATTTTTTACAAAATATATTACTATTATTATTATCATCATTATTTGTACAAATAAAAAATATATTAAAATATTTTTTTTTTTAGCTATATTGTTTATCCCTAAGAGGTATTACTCTGCATTACACAGAACACAATAAGAGAAGGTGGCACCGTCTTACTGTCATTCTGGTTTGTTTTCTGAAGTCCAATATTATCTCTGAGTCTCTGATCAACTGTAAATATGAGCATATAATCATGTCAGACCTTTAAGCATCATAAAACAAAACAATAAACTGATGCATTTAGGAGGGACGTACCGTTTCTTTGTTGCAGAAGCAAAATAATTACAACGATATAATTATGATGAGTGCAACAACACAGGCAACAACGATCCCTGCTATGCCGCCTCCGCTGAGACACGTACCTGTAAACATGATTTTTATATTTTACATTTGAGGAACTAGATTAACAAGCACTGCTAATACCAGCAGACAGAAATGGAGCCAGGGCATAAAGGGCAAAGAAAAAACACATCACAGAAACATCAATAATGGAGCCAGCAAATAGAAGAAAGTATCCTGCAAAGGAAAATCATTGTAGGCGGATGAAAATTATGACTCCTTCTAGAAAGGTGACACATGAATTTATCAATCCTGTGGTTGATTACTCCCTCTCCGGTCAAGAAAATGAATGTCAGGCCGAAGAATGAACTGACAGATGCATCCATCACCAAAGTGCCACAGAGAGCCATTAACTCACCCACAACGGTCAGATCTATCTGCTGCTTCGATGTCACTCCTGTGACGTCATTCCGTGTGATGCAGGCGCACTCCCTGATTGGCCGGCGGTCACCGGCTGGTCGTTAAGTTCCCATGAGAAGGAGGCAGGAGGTAGAGGGGCAGACGTACAGGTGAGACGAACCGTCTGTCCGACCGTAGCATCTCCACCGCCAACACACTCGCTTGAGGTCTTAGTCAACTGTGGGGCGTCTGGACCATCTAAGGAACCAACAAAATTATAAAATAAAAATGCTTAATGACAATTTACAGGAACTTTAAAAGGTGTGTCAGACACTGTAAAGTTGGTCAGTATGACCAAAATCTTAAATAAATAAATTGTACAAAAAAAGGTAAAATATTTATATTTTTTTAGCCATATTGTCCAGCCATCTTGTATCACTGTATGATTAATTATATATCACCATAATTGTTTATCTTATAATTATTTGTACAGAAAATTCAGTGAAATAATGCTAGCTATGTGGGATTTAATATATAATACCTAAAAAAAATTATAATAAAAATATAGTAATTCAGTTCAAGTTTATATGTAGTGTATTTAACAATACATACTGTTTCAAAGAAGCTTCACAGAAATATTAATTATTATTAACAGTAGTATTAAGAATAAAATGTAATAAATTATTATCATTATTTGTAAAAAATAAAAAAAAGTTTAATATTTAGACATTTAGGTATTCTGTATTATTCTGTCTCTGTCTTACCATGTATTAATGTCTATTTTTGATAATCCTGCAATTAAATACTTGTGCTTAATTTCAGTTCATTATTTTCTTTTTATCTAAAACTTGTTGGACACCAATCAAAAGATCTGATTATTTACAACGCATGAGTAAGTCTGACATCAGCGCAAAAATTGCTTCACATTATGAATCACTTGAGTTCAAAACAAAACACTCAAAACAATAAAACTAAATCACCAAACAGAATTACAAAAACAGTCTTTGGTTTCCTCCATCTGCCGTTGGCTGGACTACTGGTTGAGCCAGTGTTGTCATGTACCTCAAACAGATTGCAATTAGTCACTAGTGGAGCAGAAATTAATCCAAAATATGTCTTGTATGTTATTGTTATGTTTGTCCAGCAAACCAGAACATTACAAGCTCTTTAGTCATTTTTTCATGTCATGTGTCTCTGAACGCATGCTGCTGTCATAAAACATGCTCTTATTTGACCAACTGCAAGAAATGTTCACACAAGGTTGACGTGCAAAGAATATAAACTTGAGGTCTTCTTAATGAAATTAAACTCAGTATGTTTCCAAAGAGGCTTATTAATAACTTAAAATGACTTAAAATATGCCAAAACAAGCAGTACAATTAGCTGAAACAGCTAAAAAATAAACTTAAAACTAAAATTTCTTTTTTTATATTGGCTTTTTTATTTTCCACATTCATGAAAAACCTGTGATTTTAGTATAATTGCAATATTATTATAGTTTTAATTAATATTTTATTTTTAGTTTTGTATTTTTTCTTTTTTATAATTTGTCTATATATATTTTAATGTCTATAGTTTTATTTATATATATATATATATAGAGAGAGAGAGAGAGAGAGAGAAAGCACGTTTTTTATATTTCTATTTCTGTAATTTATTTTAAGCAAGGAACATATTTCTTAATGGTTTAATTTTAGTTTACTATAATAAACCTGACCTTGAGATATAAGAAAATTTTAGTGGAATATGAGGGAATATTTTGGTGTAATGAATAAAATTGCTCAAAATAAATAAATAAATAAATAATGGTTAATTAATAATAAGTATACTTTTTTCGAAATACTTTTTACAAACTATTTTGCTGGCTATAATTTGCTGAGAAATTGCTATTTGTGAATGAAAAAACAACTTTGTTGTGTAAGTCGTGTGAATTCATTGATCATAAAGAGTGAGAACTGTGAAAAATATTCAGTTCTTGAAACTTCGGGAATAATGGATTTTTAATAATGATTTAATTGAGATATTTTAATATGTAGTTTGTGTAAACATAACAGTTTGAAAACAAGAAATTTGCCAAAAGGTGACTAGTTTCTGCAGCATGAATTGTTATTGACTCACAGTAGACACTGAGGGTGGCCTTGGCGGTTTGAGCGCTGACGGTGTTGCTGACGGTGCATGTGTATTCTCCTACATCATCTCTCCTGGCCTGTTTGATGAGCAGAGATCCAGTGCTGATAGTAATGCGGCTGTCAGAGGACAGAGCAGTGCCTCCTTTACCCCAAACCACACTGACCTCTGAACCCGCAGACCAGCTGCAACTCAGAGACACGTTCCCACCTTCCAGCGGCAGAGAGGGCAGAGACAAACTCACTCCGTTCACTGCATCTGAAGAAGAAAAACAAAGACAGGGTGAGCAGACAATACAAAGAATATGTTCATTATTAAAGGGTTAGTTCACCCAAAAATGAAATTTCTGTCATTAATTACTCACCCTCATGTTGTTCCAAACCCGTAAGACCTTCGTTCATCTTCGGAACACAAATTAAGATATTTTTGATGGAGCCTGAGAGCTCTCTGACCCTCCCATAGACAGCAAGGGTACTACCATGATCAAGGCAGAAACATAGCAAGGAGATCGGTAAAATAATCCATGTGACATCAAGGGGTTTAACCGTAATTTTACGAAGCTACGAGAATATTTTTGTGCGCAAAAGACAAAAACACGATGTTACTCAACAATTCGTCTCCTCTGCGTCACCTTAGCGCCATTTTGGAGAATATCCGCTGACCGTAAACGGCGTATGCTGTTCTGTGTCAGCTGCGTCATGCGGATACCTTGTCTACATTGTTTGCACTTTGATCTGAACGAAAACAACGTATCTGTGTGGTGCAGCTGACACAGAATAGCATACGTTCAGTGGATACTCTCCAAAATGGTGCTAGGGTGTTGCGGAGGAGACAAATTTTTGAGTAAAGTCGTTATTTTTGTTTTCTTTTGCGCACAAAAAGTATTCTCGTAGCTTCGTAAAATTACGGTTAAACCCCTTGATGTCACATGGATTATTTTACCGATCTCCTTGCTATGTTTCTGCCTTGATCGTGTAAGGACCCTTGGGGTCTATGAAGGGTCAGACAACTCTCAAGATTCCATCAAAAATATCTTAATTTGTGTTCTGAAGATGAACGAAGGTCTTACGGGTTTGGAACGACTGAGAATGAGTAATTAATGACAGAACGTTTGGGTGAACTAACCCTTTAACCCTCCTGTTGTGTTGGGGTCAGTCGATTTTCTTACTGCTTGAAACACTGGCTAAACTATTTATTTTTTTGACATTTTGTGAATAATTTACATTTAGAGTCATGAATGTGCATGCAAAGTTTTGACACATACAGTAGATGTTTTTTGGAAAGTCCATACAAATCAGGGTTATTATAGCTAACAAAGACTAAAGCTAAATCCAAAAACAACTTTAACTGAAATAAAATACTTAAAAAAAATAAAAATAAATAAAAAAGTTATTTTATTTGCCGTTAGATGCCAAGGCAACATTTCATATTTTAATTTAGTTTACCTAAAAATATTTTTTAGTTGACTGAAATATCTAAAACTAATAATGAAATGTAAAACAATGAAAACAATATAGACATATTTAAATAAATAAATTACACAACAAAATTACTAAAACGAACTAAAATAAAATAATAATAATAATAAAGATCATAAACCTATAATATAATTTCTTGTTATGGTTTTAAATCTGTATTTAACCTCAGAATGATCTCAAAGTAAGTCTTATTTTGTGGTAGCTGTGCTTTAAAATTAAATTATTATAATCTTAATTCAAGTGATGAAGGATTTTGAAAATGACACTAATCAGTGTTGAGTACTGTAAGGTTAACCCTGCCTGGTTTACAAGTTTGAAAATGATTAAAACATTTGAAAACATTAGGAATTTATAAAAGTAATCCAATGTAATCACTTTAGTAAAGTAATTGAAATAGTTACACTACTTATTACATTTTAGACAGGGTAACTTGTAATCTGTAACCTAATACATTTCCAAAGTAACCTTCCCAACACTGAATATGCAGCATCGTTTGATTGTACCAAACACCTTGAGCTGCACTGAACGGGTGTTCACACCGAGTCCAGAGGTGCAAGTCGACGAGGGTTCGACCGAGACGCTGTAGTTTCCAGAATCGCGAATCTGGCTGTTGGTGATTTTGAGCTGAGTGGCGGTAACAGAGATCCTGCCCTGGTACTGCGGGACGGACATTACGTCAGGGCTCCCCACATGGCCAGCGCAGTTGCTCCATCTGATGAGGGACACATCAGACACCGTCTGTACTGTGAAGACGGCATCTTTCCCTGATGCCACCAACACCGGTGTCTTCTTGAACTGAACTGGAACGGGATCCAGACACACAATGGCCAAAGGCAAACCTATGGAGAGTTGCATGTAAAGAAAGCGAAAGCTGCTTCAGCTATTTGTGGAGTTCCATCATATTTCAAAATGTATTTGCATTAGATAAGAGCAACAAAAATATCAAAGCAAGTGCTGTTTGATGCTATTCAAATGCTGCATCTTTTCTTCATTGTATCTGCTCAGTGACTTACGCAGTAAATTGAAAGCCCACTTAAAACCACACAATACAAACACAAAGAAATAAAGCTTAAATGTGAATGCATCTGAATGAGAGAAATGAATGTTGTATACACATGGGTGTAGCATGAAGAGACATGCGCATAAAAGAGCTTGAAATAGCACTTCAAACTAAACAGGAATGCTGTGTCTACTGTCTACACCCTTAACCTTTACATTATGTCTTGCATCTCTCTGTGTTTTTTTTTTTATTATTCGGCAAGTGTTTTGAACACAGTAAGGTGTTGGTCATTATATAACCTAATTGTTTTCATATTATTAGTTTTTTTTGTTTTATGAAAATGGAATTTGTACTAATACCTCTAGTTTACACAAAAGGGTCAAAATTATTATTTTTGCATCAGTTATATATTGCATGCTGCATTTGTTCAGGCTTAAGTTTTATATTTAGGAAGAAAGTATCCTGATAACACATGCATCGTGTAGACGTCTATTCGATGTTTGCTTTTTCATCTTAAAGACGTATTTTTCTTACATTTCTTGCCATATAATAATACATTCAGAAAAAGTGTTTAAGATGTTTAGCATTTTGCATGCACATAAAACTAGTCTGTCAGGTACAAAATGTTTAATTAGATTAACTTGTCATATTCAGCTTACTTGTCTGTGAGAAAACCACAACAGCATGCAGCAGTGTTCATGTCAGTCTGGAGGGCCTGAGCAAAACATTTAATTAGTTTCCAGATGTTTAATTCCAGCACACATTAAAGCATATAAATCATAATAATAAGAGACATTCTGTCAAAATAAAAGAGCTACTAACATCAATCACTATCTGATGTGAGAGCGCATATTAACAAGAGGCTACTACACTTAGCCTACAGTGCACACACAACTATAGAGCCTACAAAAGTTTTAATTAATCAGACCGTATTAAAAAGAGAAATTAAAGCTGTTATATACACTTTCATTTTTGTGTCCTACTTTGGTTTGCTTTCACTTCCTGCTTTACCTGTCTCGCCTCACCTCACCACCACAACAACTGAGAAAGAACGAAATAATGTCTTTTGCTAATGTAGAAAACGTTTAATGTAGAAATAAACACGATCGCTGCTTGTACAAACAAGTTACTTAATGTAGCCTGTTAATGAATACAAATCTCGCCTGAGGTCTAATGTTTACGTCCTGTCAGAGGGCGTGGCCAAACCGCCTGACCACGCCCACTTCGTTCTCTTCAGCAGATTCGAGCTTGTCAATCATCGCTGGAAGAAAATATTTTTATTAGAAATTTGTTAATAGCATTAAATAAACCGATTGTAAACGTCTCTTTATATTTTGAATTTGTACGTATTCCAACATATTCTAAAATGAACTTTTATATATTCCAAAATGAAATTTTGAGTGATTTGTTTGCTACTTCCTCGTTAACAATACATTATTACTTTCTTATTACTACAATATTTTTTTCTAGTATACTAACCATTAAAATCGAAACTACTTTGATGCAGGAAATCATAAATTAAAATATTTTAAAGTCTGCATTTTTATTTATTTATTTTTATTTTTTAAACTAGTGACACGGACCGTTTTGGGGTTTTTTTTGCTTTATTTAGTGAAAATTCACAAACAAATTGACAATAAAAGCACAAATGTCAATAAATTCAAAAAGACAATGATTGTAAAAAAACAAAACAATGCAAATTAAGGAAGAATAAAAAAATAATAATAAAAAAAAGAACTATATACAGAGGGTTATTGAGAACAAACCCATATCTCTAACTACAAAATAAGTGCAAAGGTTCTTAAAAAGGATAAAGTTTCAAGACTTTACAACAATTTATAGTCTTTTTTGCTTTGGAGTTCCTTACACCTTCCATCACTTTAAGATACTGACAGAGCTCAAATTTAAATAGTAAAAAACTAGGTGTACTCTTTGACCATCGACATTTATGAATGTGATATTTCCCTAATACAATAAACTAATTAAGAACAAAACATAATTTCTTCTCTAAAGGCTTATCATAATAAAATAAAACATTCTTATCTTCTAAAGTAATGTCAATTCCCGAAACCTCTTAAAATCACACCAGAATAATTTAGTACAATATCCTTCTTAAATCTTTTAATAACCTCATTTACTGGATACATACAATTAATAATTTTTAAATGAAACCTCGCGAATCTTACTGATGACACAGTATCTCCTGGAGATCATAAAAGCCTCCTCCATTTTGTTTTATTTTTCTTCTGTCCTTTTCTTAAGAATTGTTATGTTATGTAGTTTTTTCTGTGATGTTTTATCTATTAATCTTCAAGACGTTTATTATTGATTGGTATTTTGTAATATTTTGTACGTATTGTTTTTTACTGTTTGTTTTGTACGTACTGTAATCCTTGTTGTTTACTGCAATAAAAAAAAAAAAATTTAAAAAAAACAATAATAATGCTAATAATAAAAGCCGCCTCCATTTTAAAGTCTGTATCATCAGACAGACGTCACGTTACGTCACGTTACGTCACGCAGGCGTTAGTTCAGGTGAAGTCAGACGATGGACGGTTATTATTTACCTGAACTTAATGCGATAGGACAGAGAGTAAACACGGGATTCAAGCTTTGAAAGTCAAGGTAAGACAGTTTATTTCGACCTGAAAGGGCATTTATTAACGTACGTCACAAAAGTGCATCCAGTCAGTTGTTCGAGTGAGTGAATTGATCAGAAATAGTCTCTTTAATGATGTCTGATTTGTCAGGTGTGATGGGGTCATGGATGCTGGTTTGGATTCTGTGTACCACAGTCACTCTGAGTGAGTCTGCTGTTATGAAATACTAGTTAAACTATATAAAAGCTGCTTTGGCAGTTCGACATGTCGTGTAATATTACTTCAAAGACGAGTCTAAGCGCTGTTTTGTTTTTTTCTCATTTTGCTGGGCAGCAGAAGAACACTTGCTTTGTCCACCAAAAAAACTAAAACAGAAGTCTATTAAAATTCTTCAAGCAAACATGGGAATTATTTCTATACAAAAAATACTCTCTCAGAAACAAAGGTACAAAAGCTGTCACTGGGGTGGTACCTTTTCAAAAGATACACTTTTGTACCTTAGGTTCTAATATGTACACTTAACTTACTAATATTTACTAATATGTACACTTTATTTACTAATATTTACTAATATGTACACTTTATTTACTAATATGTACACTTAACTTACACTTTATTTACTAATATGTACACTTTACTTACTAATATTTACTAATGTACACTTTATTTACTAATATGTACACTTTACTTACTAATATTTACTAATGTACACTTTATTTATTAATATGTACACTTTATTTACTAATATGTACACTTTACTTACTAATATGTACACTTTACTTACTAATATTTACTAATATGTACACTTTACTTACTAATATTTACTAATATGTAAATTTTACTAATATTTACTAATGTACACTTTACTTACTAATATTTACTAATATGTACACTTTACTTACTAATATGTACACTTTAAGGTACCAAAATGGACCCTTTAGGTACAAATGTGTACGTTTTGAAAAGGTACTGTCCCAGTAACAGCTTTTGTACCTTTGTTTCTGAGAGAGTATAAATAAACAATGCTGTTTAAATATTGGAAGGCATTTTCAAAAATGACTTGTGAATAGAAAAAAATCAAAGTTGAGTCCTTTGGAGTGACAAAATCAGTTACTAATATTTACTAATGTACACTTTACTTACTAATATTTACTAATATGTACACTTAACTTACTAATATTTACTAATATGTACACTTAACTTACTAATATTTACTAATATGTACACTTAACTTACTAATATGTACACTTTAAGGTACCAAAATGGACCCTTTAGGTACAAATGTGTACGTTTTGGAAAGGTACTGTCCCAGTAACAGCTTTTGTACCTTTGTTTCTGAGAGAGTATAAATAAACAATGCTGTTTAAATATTGGAAGGCATTTTCAAAAATGACTTGTGAATAGAAAAAAATCAAAGTTGAGTCCTTTGGAGTGACAAAATCAGTTTTGTAATTCTATAAATTCATTGAAAATCATTCTAATCGGAAGCTCTATTTAGAAAATAAAATAATTTCTAAATAAACATGATCTCGTTTACGTCCCCGATAGATTTACACAAAACAATATATATATATATTAAAATAAAGTAAAATATTAAAGCATTAATTAAAGTAAAAGTATGGAAATTATATCAGTACAGAAAACTATGTAAAGCCAAATGCTATTTAAATATTATATTGCATTTTCTAAAATATATTTTACATGTTACATAAAAAAAACAATACTATTTTTTTCACCAATATTCAGTCCTTTTGAAGTGACAAAATCCTATCATTCAGAGATAATTAGAAATATCAGCACAACAGAAAATAAATAAGGGGTTTTCATGCTTGTACTTTAAGATTGTTAAAGTTTTACCTCCTAAAACTACTCCAAATCACATAAAAATTACATCCGTTTTTCATTAAAAGTGGAAACATAAAACAAAAAGTTACCAGTCAGTTGTTCAGCTGGATTCTCCCTCAAGCCTTAGTTACTAAAAACATACTAATTCTTTTCAATAACTTTCATCAGTGCCTGTGTGTCTTCATGGAGCAATATCGGTCCGTTTTAAAACCGGACGGCTTCTGAATGTTGCACTCGGCCAAACTCTTGTTTTGGAAGCCATATTTGAGAAGGATCCAGATGACAAGATAGACATGGTGACGTGGGACCGCAAGAGAGCAGGGGACAATGTCAGACTGTCACATGGAAACAGAATAGCTTTGGAGAAGGAAGATGCACTTCTGCGGGTCACTGATGTTGCAGAAGGGGACTTTGCGATCTACAAGGTCACCGTTACAGACAGTAACGGATACCAGCAGCACGACTCAATAGAAGTGCGAAAAATAGGTAAATTGGTTACATGTAACTATGCAAATGTTACTTTACGACTGACCTGTGCACTAGCTGTTTTGAATATTTTCTTCACATGCACAGCTATTTACATTTAAAGGCAGCCTGTCGTGCAAAACAAAAAAAACTAGTTGAACAGGATGTTTTCTTCTTTTCTTACGTACTTTTTCTTTTCTTTTCAGTGGAACCTCTAAAGGCGTCAATTGCGCGTGTGCTGGAATGTGTTGTGGATAATCATGGCATGACGCAGTGGGACAGTCCTCAGTTTTCATGGCTGGTTGATGGCGTTACAGTAACCAATCAAACCGCCCTGTTAGCAGACGGCAGTAGACTAGACATTTCTGAGATTAAGGGCGTTAACTTCACCTGCATCATCAAGAGCAGCCTGGGGACAGTGACTACACATTATCAAATACCAGAAGGTATTGCTCAATGCCAAGAACGCATGGCATTTTAAAAATTTTCATGACGTGACATGTGGCCAGGTATGGTGACCCATACTTGGAATCAGTGCTCTGCATTTAACCCATCCAAAGTGCACACACACAGCAGTGAACACACACCCGGAGCAGTGGGCAGCCATTTATGCCTCCAGGGAGCAGTTGGGGGTTCGGTGCCTTGCTCAAGGGCACCTCAGTCGTGGTATTGAAGGTGGGAGAGAGCGCTGTACATTCACTCCTCCCACCTACAATCCCTGCCGTTAAGAGACAACCTTTGGGTTACGAGTCCGACTCTCTAACCACTAGGCCCCTTCCCCTTCCCCTTCCCCACACCATGCGGAAAAACATCAAGAGGAAAAAAAAAACTTTGAAACACTTTACAAAAATGTCCCATTAGGTAACATAAGTTAATACATTAACCAAAATTAACTAACAACAGTTTATTAATGTTTGTTAAAATGAATTAATAACCGTGTTGGGGAAATTTACTTTTAAAAGTAATGCATTACAATATTGCATTACTCTCTGAAAAAGTGACTAATTATGTTACTTTTGTGTAAATTAAATAATTGTTACTTTGTCTCATTTGTGCTGGGCTTGCTTGTTTGTTTTTAATTTAACTTTTTTTTTTTTTTTGGCAAATGTAAAACCCCTTTCATACCAAAAGTGAAATGCATAAGCCTCATGCTGAAGGAAATGTAAATTCACATCTGTAGAGGGCACAGATCAAACAAACCTCTGATATTTTCTTGTAAATTAAAAAGTAATGCATTACTTTACTAGTTACTTGAAAAAAGTAATCTGATTACGTACTTGTAATGCGTTACTAATAATAAAACGGTTAATTTTTAGTATATTTTTTTAGTTCAGGTCCATTACTGTAATTAATATTAACAAATAACTTTTCATTTTAACGCTCATGTTGTGTTCTGGTCATTTTGACCTGGAGAGGATCAT
The DNA here is from genome assembly GCF_001515645.1 of Sinocyclocheilus grahami. NCBI lineage: Eukaryota > Metazoa > Chordata > Actinopteri > Cypriniformes > Cyprinidae > Sinocyclocheilus > Sinocyclocheilus grahami. The sequence continues at coordinate 69,194 of NW_015506467.1, read as the reverse complement.
GATATATTATTGAATTGGACTAAAATCTGCTGGCTTTGTTCACACAGGGTATAATAACTTTGCAAATATTCTTTTCTTTTTCTTTGCTGGTTTTCTTTCTCTCATTTAAGTGGATATTGCCAAAATGATCCAACAATAATGTTTGTTTAACTAAAACAGTAGTAAATGTTGAAATTAACTAAGATTAATAAATAGTTTTTTCATTGATAGTTAATCTTAATTTATGTAATTAACAAATGGAATATTATTGTAAAGTGTTGACAATTTTAAAAAAATTCAAAGGCTTTTCATCAAAAACTTCCTCAAATTCATCAAAACTTTTGCAAAAATCTGTGCACAACCTAATTCATATTCATGAGATAAGCCTTTGTTGATTAATCATAACTAGCTCATCTATGCAAATATGCACTTTTTGATAGCGGGCAGTAGAATAGTCCTGTCAAAAATAATAATAATAATTAGTTTTTCTAATTCTTCTTCTGCCTATTTTATTTTACCTCTGATATTTTTTGTGAGTTTTGTCAAAATATACTTTGTAAACTTTCATCAAATCTTCCCCAAATTGTTTGATGTTGACGAGCAAAAGTTATTAAACATTTTCAATATGCCAAACTATTCACATGTACCAATTTGGGAACAGTACAGGTTATTAATATTTAGGCTATATCCCCCAATCTTAGTCTTTTGACAAACTTTTTTTTTACAGGTTCATTGTCATGAAGAAATGCAAGAACAATGCCATCCTTTAGCCAATACTGTACACTCACAGACAACATTTGATTTTTTTTATTGTAACAATTTTGGTTTAATTTATTTGACTTCTGTTCTATTTTACATCATATGCTTTTTTCTCTTTTTTATGACTTTTAATGGTGAACTTTTATTAGAATTGCAGAAATGCTGTTCCTGCATATATGTGACTCTCAAAGTTTTCAGCTTCCAGGTTTAAATGTTCTCAGGGTAGCATGTTTTCTTACTATCTAAACTTTATTAGCGGTTTCTCTGCCGTTTTTCCGTTTGGTAGATTTGATAAAGTTCTTGTTTTATGTCAAAAGAATGTTCTTGTGTTCTGAAACTTTAGAAATGTGAGTTGTTAAAATGGCTCCTATGGATATTTAAGATATACGCTGTTTTGTTTACAAAAAATGAATATAAGTGCTATTCATTTGCTCTCTACCTCATTTGTTCTTATTAATCTGCTTTTGGAGCATTTGTAAGCACTGATGTTTAAGTTTGTTCAGAGAATAAAAGAGTCCAAACAGATCTTGAGCGTGGAGTGTGACGGGAGGGTTTTACTGGATGGAAGATCTGCTTTGTTTGAACAGAGAATAGTAGCTTTACTCCACAGGAAAGGGAAAAAGGAAATGGCTCAGTTTGCAAACACGGTGACGCCTAAAGACCTTTAACTCGGTGAACTGAGCACAGGAGTTCACAGAATACAGCAGCCCTGCAGAGACACAAACAGCATGTTTACTGTGGGAGCTTCGCTCTAGTGCTTTTATGGGACAAGAGTTTCTGGATACAAGAGTCTCTTTCAGGAAGTTATGAGAGGTGAGTTATGAAAAGCGTCCAGTAATCTGACTCATAAAGTGAATGTTTCTGAACTTTGGTCGTATGTAATGTATGAGGAATATCAGTCTTGCAGCTGTTTGTTCTAGGTGACATGGAACTACGACTACAGCGATTCATCAGGACTGTCCTGCTTCTGCACGTCTGCTGTGAGTTATTCTGCTCTGTCTTTGTATGTTTATGTGGATTGTGTTTCATGCCTCTCTGGAATACTTGATTCTGATTGGCCACTTGCAGTATTCTGCAGCCAAAGTGTATTTTTAGTTTTATTTCTTAGTTGAATGCTGTTCTTTTGAACATTATATTCATCAACGAATCCAGAGATATGTATCACTGTTTCCACAAAAATATTAAGCAGCACAGCTTTATTCAAAACTTATAATAGAAATGATTCTTGCACAGCAAATGACAAATGTACATAATGCCTCCGATATTTAGATTACATTCGAATAATTATTGTTTTTTTTAACATTTATATTTCTTGGCAAGCATAAACAGTCTACCGTTGAATTAACTATATTGTTTAATTAAAAATGTAACTTTCATTAAACATTGGTGTTTTTATTTATTTATTTCTACTTCAAATAAATGCATTTAATCACGGTTTCCACAAAAATATAAATGATTATTACTATTAATTATATAAAATAGTATTTATTGATAAATAACTCTTTCTTTTTTTTAACATTTAGATATTAGATAGAACTTGTTACATTAATTAATCAACTTTATTATTTAAATAATAGCTACAATATTTGTTCTTTTGAACTTTCGATTCATTAAAGAAACCAGAAAAAACAACAATAATAAATACACAGTACAGCTTTATATATAATTTAATAATAATACTTTTACTTTTTTTTTTTTTACATTTATCAGCAATCATAAACCGTCTACAATTAGATTAATGAGCTATATTATTTGAATAATTGTTATATAAAAAATTTAACATTTATTGAATGTTGAATAGTTTTATTTTCTTTTTATATTTCTAATGAATTTAGTTATTTTGTACTTTATTTAAAGGTCCCTCAAAGTATATTGCGATTTCCACAAAATATGAAGCAGCACAACTGTTTTCAACATTGATAATAAGAAATGTCTCGTTTTTTGTTTGTTTTTGTTGTTGTTTTTATGTAAATAATTAAATAAAGATTTCCTTTTTTAACATTTACATTTCTTTGCAATCATGAACAGTCTGCAGTTAGATAAATTAACTATTTAGTTATTTTGTACTTTATTTAAAGGTCCCTCAAAGTATATTGCGATTTCCACAAAATATGAAGCAGCACAACTGTTTTCAACATTGATAATAAGAAATGTCTCGTTTTTTGTTTGTTAATTAATTAAATAAAGATTTCCTTTTTTAACATTTACATTTCTTTGCAATCATGAACAGTCTGCAGTTAGATAAATTAACTATATTATTTCAATAATTATTATATTAAAAACTTTTATTGAATGTTGTTTCATATTGCCGTTGACAGGTTTATAAAAGCAACTCAAAGCCATGTGATTGTGATTTAACAGTTAAATGCTTTTGCATCAAGCACATGCAATCAGAATTCAAGATATGACTCTGTTTTATGATGTATTTTGTTATGGCAGGGCTCTGGAGTGGCCAGTGTTTGTCCGTCCCCTTCACAAACCAGCAGTTGCTGTATGTAATCAAAGGCCAGAATCTGATCCCACAGGCACAAATCGAGCTGCTGGATGGTGAACATGTTGTTAAAGAGACATTGGACCAAATTGCAAAGACTTCTGGGACGAGTTCAGCATTGGCTGAGTTTCCTCATAAAGTCTCAGATGGGATAGTAACACTGGAACAACAGGGAGCCACACTGAAGATCAGAGATTATCAAGCAGCAGACGCCGGCGTCTACACGGTCACAGTTCCAGACCAGTCAGGACAGAGACTATCTGCACAGCGAACCGTTCAAGAGTATCGTAAGATCAACTAAAGCCTTGAATTCATTTCACATGCACTGTACTGATATTTCTCAAACGTTCTGCTATTGTTCTTCTCCAAAAATTTCTGCACTTAAAGGAAAAGTTCACCCAAAAATGTCCTGAATATTTACTCACCCTCAGGCCATCCAAGATGTAGATGAGCTTGGTTCTTCATTAGATTTGGTGAAATGTAGCATTATATCACTTGTTCACCAATGGATCCTCTGCAGTGAATGGGTGCCGTCAGAATGAGAGTCCAAACATCTGATAAAAACATCACAATAATCCACACCACTCCAGTCCATCAATATACTTATGAAGCATAAAGCTGCGTGTTTGTAGGAAACAAATCCATCAAGATGTTTTAACTTAAAACCATCGCTTCCTGCTAAAATACTAAATAGATAATAAATAAATAGAGTCCAAAATCCATAATACTGTTTCCTCCAGTGAAAAATGTAATCTTGTCTGAATCAGGAGAGAAATCTGCACAGATCAAACACCGTTTACAAGCCAAAAGGTTCTAAACAAATATGTTGGTGATTTTTGATGTGAGAGACAACAGGGGATGGACTTTTTCACTGGAGGAAGCGTTATTATGGACTCGTATCTTGACCAGAAGCCTCAGATTGAAGTTAAAAACATGTTTTTTTACAAACATGCAGCTTTTGGCTTCTCAAGACATTAACTGATGGACTGGAGGGGTGTGGATTCATTCTGACGGCACCCATTCACTGCAGAGGATTCATTGATGAGCAAGTGATGCAGTGCTACATTTCTCCAAATCTGTTACCACGAAGAAACAAACTCATCTTCATCTACTCTTTGTAGTGTTTTGTAGATCATACAGTCTCAGGTGTGCTATTTTGGTTTTTATACCATTTTTAACCCTAGAATGCACATCTGAAAACCTTCACTTTTCATACAAACTTCATTTTAATGAGAAATATTGCAAACAAAATGTGACAACAAATAGTTCTCATGAAGAAAAGATAATTTCATGCAAAACATACAAAAAGAACACATCTGACACCCATTTGTGCTGTAGTGTTAAAACAAAAATTAAGATTAAAGTTTAAAAATCATAAAAAGATTTATAAAAAGTACACTTTTATAGCAATACTTAAACAGCATCACAAGCATTTTCAGTTAGATTACATGAGGATGTCATCTATAAGTTAATTATTTTGAACCATCTTTTGAACCGATTTGTGTGATTTAATCAAACAGGATAAATGTTTTACAGAGACACAAACCAAATAACATCACAGAATTCATCGGATAATTGAAATCCTTGATAATACATTCTATTACTTACTTGATGTCTATGCTGTCGCTTTCCTTCCAAAATGATGTCACTTCCTGGAGGATGATGTCATGTTGTGAAACACATAAGTGTACCAAAGTACTGAAATGATTTAAAATTCACTTTTGTTACACCGACAGCTATTTTAGCTTTTATACACTTATGCATTCGTACAGACCAAGTCAATATTAATATAAATTATTTCAAATAAATGTGAGAAAAATTCACTCCATAATAGCAGTGACCCATTTGTGTCCTTGTGCATTTCTCCAGTAATTGAGCTCTCTCTCTCTGTGTGTGTGTGTGTCAGTGGCGGTGCATCACGTGTCGGTGATGGTGAATGTGTCTCACTCGGTTCTTCACTGTATGGAGGCGTGGGGAACTGAACCCACATTCACTTGGCTGCATGAGCAAGTGGTTGTAACGGAGAAAGTGGGTCGTGTTTCGGCAGATGGGACGTCTCTGTACGTCTCCGGTACCTTCTGCGGACACTTCACCTGTGTGGTGAGCAACAAACTGGGACACAGTTCAGCCACATACACCGCAGGTACAGCTCTCACGCCATCACTGCGTCATGAAGGACAGGAACATTACTTTTCCTGAGGCTTAGAGTATGAATGACCTGAGAGGTTCAGTGACAGCGTGTGTGTGTGTGTGTTTCAGAGGCGTGTGAAAGCACAAACAGGAGCACGACTGCTGTCGTTGTGTTTCTGCTGCTGATACTGACGCTTGCAGCCGCATCTCTGGCCTTTATACTGTGGAGGTGCGTTTAAACACAAGTCCCTATTTTTTTTTATTAGAATTTGTGTATGTTTTGTCATTTTTTTCCTTTTTTATATGTCTATATAGTTTTTATTAATTTGGTAACACTTTACAATAAGATTCCCTTTGTTAACTACATTTGATAAACTAACAAAGAAAAAAATTCTAAAGCATTTATTAATCTTAGTTAAGGTTGATTCTATTAATGTTAGTTAATGAACTTGAGCTAACATGGACTAACAATGAACAGTTGTATTTTATTAAAGTGCCCCTATTATGGGTAATGAAAGGTTCATATTTTGGTTTTGGGAGTCCCCAACAACAGGTGGACATGCATGCAAGGTCAAAAAACACTTTCATTGTCTTATAATATGCATTTATTTTTACCTTAAAATGGTTCTTCTATGGCATCGCTTGAAGAACCTTTTGAAGCACCTTTATTTTTAAGAGTGTGTAATGCCTGATAAAGCAGCGTTTGTGAACGCTTTGTGTACAGCCGTTACCGGGGAAACCGCTATTTTTACCGCTCCAAAAGCGACACCTAGTGGCAAAGAATGAATTTGCATTTTCATTCAGACCAAAGCGAAAAGACCAACAAGTGGGCGGGCATTATGCTAATGTTTCATGTTGACGTCAACATGAAACGGCTTGTGATTCGTTTTAAAAACGACTCGTTTCAATGATTCAGAGTCGACTCTTTCTTTTGAGAGACAATAACTTCATACACGGTGCACTTTCAGATTTAAAACTTTGCAGGATGTATTCATTCACTTAGAGCTGTGTTACACACTGCATGAAAGGTCATTTTCAAAAATCCATTATAGGGGCACTTTAACTAACGTTAACAGAGTAATAAATACTGTAACAAATGTATTACTCATTGTTAATGTTAGTTAATGCATTAAATATAGCTAACAAATGGAACCTTACTGTAAATTGTTACCATTAATCTTTATTTCAGTTTTAGTTATTTTAGAATATCAAGTTAAGCTAAATGAAAATAAGAAATGTTGCAACTACCTAAAAAAATCTTAATTTTTTTAAAATTTGATTTCATTTTTTTTATTCCAAGCAATTAATGTTTTTAGTTTTAGTTAACTATAATAACCCTGATTTTAGTTAAGTGCATCACGTTAAACTAAATGAAAATGAGAAATAATGGTGAGTCTTGGTATCTACCTAAAGCAAGGATAACTTTTAATATTTGATTTAAATTGATGTTCTGTTTACACTGTAAATGCTTTATTGCAAATGTAAAAATAACCAGTTAAGTGATAAAGTTTACCCTCGTTAATTTTAGAGCCCGGTCTCATGAAAATGCGTGTAAATGGTACGCCAAATAAAAACAAAAACTCGTGGTATTGATGCGCAAAAATTGACTTTGGCATGCATATGATACACACGTTTTTGGCGTGCATACGATAGGAAATTTGTTGGCGTGCATATGATACGCAGTTTTCAAGTACGTATGACAACCCTAATCCTACCCATTGCGTACACACACCAAAATCAATTTTTGTGTATCAATGCCACGAGTTTTAGTTTTTATTTGGTGTACTATTTATACGCACTTTCATGATATTGCGTTGTTGTTCTGCTGTTTTGTGTTCATTTGCTTCTCCCATTTGCTCTTTTTACACTATTATCCTATTTTCTATCACTCTATAGCCCAATACAATCAAATAATTTCTCAAATATTTATTACAATATACTGATAAATTGAACATTCACTTCAGTGGTATGAGATGACTGGATGCTTTCGACTGATTTCCTCTTGAACTGTCACCAACATTGAACTGCAGTGCTCAAACTATTTCAAATATAGTGAATTAAGCTACAAACTCCATCATAATGATCAATGTTTCCATCTAACATGTATTTTGAGCTGCAGCTCGTCATATTAATAGTGTTTTCACTAGTTTCATCAGTAAACAGGTTACCTCACCTGAATGTGTTCCTAGATTTGTGTTGGGTGTTATCTAAACATCATACTTTTAAAATGTATTTCAGTTAATGTAAAAAAAACTAGCGAGCTAAGCCAGCAGTAGTACTGACAGTGTCATGTAAACATGACTGAAGCACGAAAAGCAGAGGAATTAACAAACCAATTCAATTGAGAGTCATTTACTCTGGAACCACTCTGCTTGACTCAAACTTGTGATTTGAATCATTCAGTTCAAGCGATTCACAAGCAAATAAATAAATAAAAAAAGGTTGAAAGAATTTCAACGTTGCTTGTAATGATTTAAAAAGAACGTAGTGATGGGCGATATGGAGCTTTTCAAAAATCCAAATCAGTTAAACAATTGCATCACAAAATGATTCACTGTTTCGAAGCACTCCAATCGGATCGTGTATCATTTGATTCAGATCAGGACTTCAAATCATGCATCGTGAATGGTCAAGTCCCGATCTGAAAGGATGGTTCGCGAATCTTTATTCAGATCGGGACTACGGAGCGCGAATCGTGAATCATTTGATTTAGATCGGCAATTCGAAGCGGGTTCGTGAATCCTTTGATTCAGATCAGAGCTTCAGAGTGGGTTCGCAAATCTTTTTTCTGATTTCTTTTTTTATTATTGTTAAGCAGTGCAAAATATCAAACTATTAAGGCAGTACCGTTTTAAAAACAAAAAGAAAAAAAAGAAGGAAATAAACAAAAACACATACAAATCCCATTAGAAAATTATTGTTAAAAAGCATGTTTTTTTACACCCTTGCTACTCAATGTTATGCAATGAATGGAATGTAAATAGTTTTGAGCCTGAAGGATTCCTGTCACACCCACGCGATGGGTGGAGATCTTGTGTGAACGTTTCGTTCTAGTTACTGACGTCTAAACGGGTTCAGTGCGTGATTAACCCATCTTCTTAGATCACACAACATGACTGTAGTGAAATCACTAATGCATGCCCTCCAGTGACTTCAAATGGACGCAACAGCAATATGATACATGCAATATCCAATAAGCTAAAATAGTTACATATATTAAAGTTAATAATTGAAAAAAAACAATTCTGCCGTCAGGCAAAACAGTTCATTTTACTGCAGGCCGTTTACGGTTCCATGAACTAATCATAAACTACACATTTAACATTTTTTGCACTTGATTGCACGAGAAAATGCATTAGATTTATTCTAGCCCGTTTTCTCCTAAATGTCCTGTTTTGTGCACTGCAGGAGACACAGGCGTGGATATAACCGAAGGGAGAGACTGAGAGAGCCGTATGATGAGTCTCTGTGAGCTGATCTCAGGACACTTTTACTGCGTTACTGACGAGAGCTGATGGACGCTTTCAGCACACCTTTTGATACTTTATTGATCAATGTATTAGACTTTTGTTATTTTATTAGACTTCCTGGAAAGATAGTTATGCATATTTATTTAACCAAGGTAGACTAGCATCATCAGGAGGTTTAGTTAATGCAATCCTTTCTGAAATACTTGTCAGTTATGACATTCTGACATTAATATGATGGCCACTAAACTATTAATTGACCATTGTCCTATATCAATAAATTAACATTTGGCTGAGTAAATTTTTCGTGATTTATTTATTTATTTTTATAATCTGCTCAAATCTTTAATTTATTTGGCAAGAAGCCATGTAAAAATGGAAAAACTCATGATCAAGGAGTCTACACATAACAATTTCTTAATTTTCTGCCCCCAATTTTGTCCCACATTTGAGATGAATCCGCCCCTAAATGTCACGTATAACAGTGACTGGTCACGTTATGTCAATTAGACGTCTATTCCACTCTTAAGTTTCCAGTTTTGACCACAATAATAAAATTAATTTTATTCAAGACTAAATTAAAACTAAATAGAAATAAAAATGAAAACTCAAAATATAAAAAAGCCAATTCAAAATATTAATAAATACAACAAACAAACACATTTTAGATAAATCCACCCTCAATTAGACATAAATTCACACACATATATAAATTCAAAAATAAGGCTAAATAAAAATATTTGTGAAAAATGTGAATGCATTATATAGAAAGGCTGAGTGAAGTGTTAGAAATGTTCCTCTGGCATCTAACTCAGTTACAATAAGTTGAAGTGATAAAATTACTAAAACAAAAACTGAAATAAAAATAAATTAGCAATGTATTTATGTATAATCTCATCTTGGATATCATAAATCTGAAATAAAATAACTGTTCGATTTAAAAATATTTTAGAAAAATTAGAAAAGCATTAAAAAAAAAAGAAATCTCAAATGAAACCTGGAAAAGGCTAATTCAAAATATGAATAAATCAGCCCGTAAAGATCTCACAGGCCTATAACAGTGATTTTCACTTTATGTCCATTAGACGCTCTCCCCAAGTTGCCAGATTTGACCACAAGAACCTGTAATGTGGACTAGACTTCATGCACAAGTCTTTTAACCTTGATATTTCCTTACAGATGACAAGTGTGTGAGTTCTTATGGACACTAATCAGTCTGAACTCCATCAGCATGACATTAGCATAATGAGCTCTTTTGTATTCCATAATTACGAAGTCAAAATTCGGCATGTTCACAAATGGAGAAGACGTGTAAAGAATGGCGATTTTCGATCAGTGTTCTCCAACATTCCCTCATTCCTGCTCTTTATAATCCGCTTTTATCTCCGCTCTTGTTCTTGTCCTGTATCCGTCGTGTCACTACTCTATAGCTGATCTTCTTCAGATGGAAAGCTGTAGCACATCACGCTCTTTTCTCAGCGCACAATAGCTTATTGCCAACACCAAGAGCTTAAATGTCAGAGTCCCAGAGGAGCGTTAATCTAGCTTTGATATTCTTCCATGGAGCTTCCAAAGTTTGCATTCAGCTAATTAGCGGTATAGAATCAGATATGGAAAGTTCAGCCTGATGTGGCTTTCATGAGGTGCGATGAGATGAGATGAGATGAGAGAGTGTCGTGATTCATCACAGCACATATTACAGGCCTTAAAGGGACACTGGCGAAATATGAATCGCCCACTTCTTCATAAGTCTCTGGGTCACTTTATCCATCACTGCGACAGGATTTTAATATCTGCTGCTAAAGTTCAGACTATCACTGAGTGATTTATACATCATCTCATATTTTATAATAGCTTGATTTGCTGTTGTTATTATCAGTGTTGGTCTTAAAACTTAAAACTAGTAAAAAATAATTTTGGTTGCTAAAATCAAATAAAATCTTGGACAACCTAAATGCAAATCGAGTAAAACTTAAGTATAATGCACTATAAAGTTATTCATGCATGGTGTTTTCATTATTAATTGTAACCGATGTTAAAATGCATTATAATATGTGCAGATTCCTTGCTGCATCTGAAACTGGTTGCTTGTCTTGTTTGAATGCATTATACTTTCTAAATGTGTTAATGAAAAGATAAGTATGTGGTTACAGTTATTCATGAGATCATCTATTATACATTACATACCTTACATTATAAAGGTGCATTACAAGACAAATCGAATGCATTTAAAATACTTTCATAATGCATTATATAGAAAGGCTTCGAGTACATTTTTAGAAATGTTGCTTTGGCAACAAACTCAAATACAAGTTGACTCATTCCTGCTCTTTATAATCCGCTTTTATCTCCGCTCTTGTTCTTGTCCTGTATCCGTCGTGTCACTACTCTATAGCTGATCTTCTTCAGATGGAAAGCTGTAGCACATCACGCTCTTTTCTCAGCGCACAATAGCTTATTGCCAACACCAAGAGCTTAAATGTCAGAGTCCCAGAGGAGCGTTAATCTAGCTTTGATATTCTTCCATGGAGCTTCCAAAGTTTGCATTCAGCTAATTAGCGGTATAGAATCAGATATGGAAAGTTCAGCCTGATGTGGCTTTCATGAGATGAGATGAGATGAGAGAGTGTCGTGATTCATCACAGCACATATTACAGGCCTTAAAGGGACACTGGCGAAATATGAATCGCCCACTTCTTCATAAGTCTCTGGGTCACTTTATCCATCACTGCGACAGGATTTTAATATCTGCTGCTAAAGTTCAGACTATCACTGATTGATTTATACATCATCTCATATTTTATAATATCGAATACAAATCGAATGCATTTAAAATACTTTCATAATGCATTATATAGAAAGGCTTCGAGTACATTTTTAGAAATGTTGCTTTGGCAACAAACTCAAATACAAGTTGAAGTGATAAAATTACTAAAACAAAAACTTCAAAATAAATTAACAATGAACAAGCCATTTCTTTATACCGTATCTCATAACTGCAACAGGATTTGAATATCTGCTGCTGAAGTTCAGACTATATCTCAGTATCTTGTGTGATTTATGCATCATTTCATCTCATCGATTTTTAATAAATTATTAATAATATTAGATTAAAATGTGAAAAACTAAAATTAGAAATAGTGGCTTGGCAACTAACTCAACAATACAATAAGATGAAGTGCTAAAATGACTAAAACTAAAAATATAAACATTTCTATACTACAAATATAGCTGCAATAAAATTACATGGAAAAATAAAAAAACATTCTAATTAGAAACCAAACTCAGAAATGCTGCATAGGCAACAAACTCAAAACAAGTTAAAGTGCTAAAATTACTCAAATTAAAATAAAAACAAAGCTGAATAGAAATTATATACATTTAATAAAAATAAAAATAAAAAGTTTAAGAAAAACTTCAAAATAAATTAACAATGAACAAGCCATTTCTTTATACCGTATCTCATAACTGCAACAGGATTTGAATATCTGCTGCTGAAGTTCAGACTATATCTCAGTATCTTGTGTGATTTATGCATCATTTCATCTCATCGATTTTTAATAAATTATTAATAATATTAGATTAAAATGTGAAAAACTAAAATTAGAAATAGTGGCTTGGCAACTAACTCAACAATACAATAAGATGAAGTGCTAAAATGACAAACTAAAAATATAAACATTTCTATACTACAAATATAGCTGCAATAAAATTACATGGAAAAATAAAAAAACATTCTAATTAGAAACCAAACTCAGAAATGCTGCATAGGCAACAAACTTAAAACAAGTTAAAGTGCTAAAATTACTCAAATTAAAATAAAAACAAAGCTGAATAGAAATTATATACATTTAATAAAAATAAAAAGTTTAAGAAAGTAACAAATTAAAATTTAGAAAATATATATATAAAAAAACGTAAAATAAATAATACTAATAGAAAACGGTTTATTATATGCACTGATTATTTACTCAAATAAATTCTCTGTATTCCACCATGCAATGCACTTGACCCGACCTCGCAGTTTTATTTGAATGTATTATTATTATTATTATTATTGATTCATTATTTGATGCAGCCAAAAGATAAAATGTCAGAATACAAAATTGGATAGAATATTAAGAAAAAAAATAACAGTTAAATAACTGGGCGACACAAACTGAATTTGACCTGCACAAAGTGAGGTAATGATTTGTTTTTGGGTTTTTTTTTTACTTTTGTTGCGGTGTTTGCTTAAAAAAAAAAAAAAAGGAATGTATGAGTACTGTGCAGTATGCAGTGCGCTAGTCCTCTATTCTGAACACAGCCATTCTTTGATCAGACAGCCAGGAGTGAAGACATTTTACACTCAATAACATGAAGAAACAAACGCAAAATTGTCATTGAAGTCTTAATATTAATAGTGGACATCAATAAATGCTTGTTAAGAGTTTCATTTGGCCCATTCTGTAGATGTAGAAGAGGTTGTACATCCCAACCATGACACAAAATCAATGCTGTGATTCAATCAGCAGTGCGACGGACGAAACGGAAAGAGCCAATAAACGCCAGGTCTGTGTTTCAAAAGCAAAGCTTTTTATTGCAAGTATTAGTGAAAGATACACTCCAGACTGAAGCAAAGCAACACTAAAAGGCCATTTATGATCTACAAAGAGTATTATTAAACAAAGAAAGACATTTCAAAGGAAAAGAAACATCCCTTGGTACATTAGAGAGACTCTTTGCGAACACACACAGAGAGAGAGAGAGAGAGAGAGATGGGAGGACAGAGCCACGGAGATCGCAACGGCTCAACTTTGGCTCTTTCGTTAAGCATGGACGAGCGAGATGGAAGCCACCGCGAGACGTGAGCGACAGAAACGGAGGATGGACAGACTCGCCGTGCGCTTGCATCGGATGCTTCACAGTCTGTTTGTGGAATGCTGGAGCGTTGCGTTGCAGTAAACCGTTTTGTAAACATTTTTAGGAATCGACTCTTAATCGGTCGGCGATTTGGGTGCAACTTCGTCCGGCGCTCGATGCCTCTGTCCTCCTGGAAAACGACGACATGACCGTTTGAAATACAGACAGCGGCCTCGTCTCCGAATCTCCAAGCGTCTTGCAACAGTTAGTGGTTTAAAAGAGGGAGTTAGCTAGTATGCTTCTCTACGCATGACCAAGGCCTTTTGACAGACGTCTCGAGTCCAATCGGAAAAACAAAGAGTACAGTTAAGGCTGAGGCTCATATATTTATATATATTATATCTGTGTGGAATGGGATCCTCTCTGGCACGAAGACAATTGAACTCAAGCAAATGACGAAGGACAAATACCATGATCTGCTTCTCGACTCCATTTGTAAAGCACCGGACACATCCTTCCAGGGGAAAAAAAACATGTATGGCTAAGAGTTTAGCAGCTCGGGATGAAAACGATCAGCTTTTTATCTCTTCTTTTTGGAATAAAGTCAGTGTGGTTCTCCGTCCCGTAACGAGATGAGATGCGATGCGACGAGCCTCTTCGCTGGAGAGGTGGACCATCTCGACAGACAAGTAGTCAAAGGTCAAGGAGGAAGTGACGTCATCGAACACTTCAGCCCACTCTGTGGTTGTGCTTGCTTGTGTGTGTGTGTGTGTGTGTATGTGAGAGGATGTCGAGGGCATCCGTTCGACCCCCAAACTCGCCCCCCGTAACTCTGCGGAGACTCCAGCCGCGCAAGCACTCCATCAATAAATACACCATTAAATATATCCCATATATTTCCAATATATTAAAAGAAAAAAAAAAACATTTAAATAGGACAACAAAATAAAAGTTGGCTCAATAAAAGAAAAAGATACGTGTTATGTACTTTTTTCTCTCTCTTACAATTGGACTTCTTAATCTGAAATTGTTAAGGATATTGTTGTCAAGCATTATACTGTAATCAAAGGAGCGAATATCTGGCCAAATCTCAAGAAAACATATCCAAAAGAACAAATAAGAAACGATATTTTGCATGAGGAAAATGAAGCCCGTTTTAGCAACCAATCTTTTTTGGCATTATCATACAGTCACAATGCCTACAAATAAAATAGAGAACATAATGGTCCGAAAATAGGCATCGTTTTCTTGATGCAAAATAGAATTACTTATTTCTGTCTTGTGTTGTCGGCGTAGTACACTAGAAATTACATTTTGCATGACGAAAATTAAGCCTATTTTAACAAACCAATACAATTATTCCATTATTTGCATTACTTTTATGAGAATTACGTTTTTTGTTGTTGTACTTCTCATCATCTTCAATGGTGATAGAATGATATTGACTAATAAGCATGAAGGAAAAGCAATGCAACAAATACAGTACTATTGCGATGTATAAATATAGATCCATTTTCATATTAGAATCATTTTTTCACATTATAATAATGAGAATTTGGAGAGTGGGGAATGTGTTAAATTGTCATAAAAATAGTCAGGCTTTATTTTCTTCATGCAAAATATAATAGCTAATTTCTGTCGTTTTGTTGGCGTGTTGTACAACTAGAAATTATATTTTGCACGAGAAAAATTAAGCCTTTTTTTTTCACAAAACAATTTACATTTTCCTCCAAGTTTTGAGCTATTTTGTAATTCCCAATGATGAGAGAAATTATATTTACTGTATTATAAAAACGATCAATTGTGCATAAATGGAAAGCAATGCAACTAATATTAATACATAATATTTTTTGCATTACAATAATGAGAATTTGAGGAGGGGAATGCCTTTCATTGTCACAATGCAAAAAAAAAAAAAATTTATAAAATTTTCTGCTTAATTTTCATTATGCAAAATCTAACGCGTCTTGTGATGTTGGTGTGAAACGTGAACGCGTTCTTCGGTGAGATTCACCCATTTGCGGTTTCTTTCACTATAACATATGCAGCATACCAAGGTAAGTGAGGTGCAGTGTTTTGAGATCTCTCGTCGAGGTATATCCTCCATCTGACAAAATACAGGCCACGCGGGTCAAAACACATACTGTACGTGTCTAGGTTTCTACGGGCCATTGCACATTAAGAGGGATCGATCAGCCACTGCAACACAAACAATAACATTTTTAAGCAGCCATAGTGAAGTCCGAAAAAAGACATCACCGGGGCCATGTGTAAACCTTCGAAACGCGATTAACCTTCCCTCAGTGCACTAGAGACCGTCTTTTGCTGGAGTACGTGAAAAAAGGGGCTTATGGGGGGGGGAGAAAAAGGAGAGAAAAGCACTGTGACTTTGTTTCCTTGTTTGGGTGGCAGTCTTTAAAGTGCTGTGCTAGGCTTTCCTGTCCAGGGTCAGGCTGTGTCATGAGTGTCCGCTCTGCACCCAATCTAAAGATAGCACATTCACCTATATGAACACTTCCACTGCATTAATCCGGACTCCTAATACAGTATCTCAACCTATACTTGGCATATATCGTCATCATTATAGTATCTGAATATACAAAGAGGCACCGTTACGAGCCTCCCGATCGAGATAAAAACGTGTGTGTGTTTGCATGTGTGCAACACCTTCTTCAAGGTAAGAGTAAGACTAATATGCTCTTTGATTTCTCATTTTAGTCTCAGATTATTCAGCACCATCATGAGGAAAGGCACTTTCTATGAACTTTGAACTCGTGTTACGTTTTAGACCCTAAAAGAAGACCCTCCCAAAAGCTCTAAAATAAAAGACGAGAGGAGAAAATGCATCGACTCTTTCGCGTCTGAATAACGGAAGCCACGCCAGGCAACGAACTCGATAAGTGTGCTACGAACCCACGACATCTGCTACCACAGTTGCTTGCGAATACAAAACAAACACTCTACAATCTTCGGTTAAAACGTACTGAGGCTAAACGTGTTGCAGCTTTAAAGGAATCGTTGGGCGAAAAATTAAAATTGTGTAATGGTTCTCTCACCCTCGTGTTGTCTTTTGCAAAAAGCTGTTGACTTGTACAACAAAAACGGATTTTTACTACCAAGCTCCAAAATTAATCTACATCCCAAGCTTTCAAGCCATAGCTTAACTTTAATATCCACAGATATCGCTTCATTTTGTTGCGTTAAAAAAACAGCAGCTCACATAGTTTTTAAAACTCACTAAAATCTCGCGTGCAGCAAAAAAAAAAAAAAAAGTCATGCAAGTTTGAAACAACTGTGGGTGAAGCGAGTAAAAATTACAATTCATGATCATTTAGAACCAAACTATTCCTTTAAAGAGGCATTTCCTGCCTAAATAAGAGGCAAGGGTTAGTAAAATATATATATTTGAAGTTAAAACTACACAAAAATAAAATTGCATGACACCTCATCAAGATGACAGCTGTTTGGCATCCACACACAGACGGTTTCACTTCCTACCGATAAGCCGTTTCATTTGGGAAGGTGAAATAAACGTCGCAATTTCAGTAGCTGCTGTATCGATGCTCACTTAAACCACTTTTGATGGGCATAAAACACAGTGTACCTTCTTCAACAGATGCACACTTTATAAAAACTAAAACCCATCACAACAGCCTACTGCACTCGTTTCATTCGATTATTTAGACTTTAGAATTGATTTGATTGCATAAACTGCATTCTGGATTTTAAAGGGATTGAAATTGTTATATTAAAAAAAAAAAAAAAAGTCTTCCACTTTCTAGTGCTTGGTGCAATTGACCGTAATCGTATTCTGACTGGCCACTGTGCTGTACCTTTCTACACAATAAAATCAAACGCAAATCTAACAAACATACAAAACATGTCTCCTGATGAGAAATTTCTCCTCCGAGTGAGAGAAATACATGCAACCAGCACCATTTATGCATCCCATGTTCCATCTTACACAGTTGCTGATGCCGCCACGGGCCGCACCTAATAGCACCATGCATTACGCATTATTTAGTGCAGATTATCACCTTTTAAACAGTGGGACATGCTTCAGATGGCGCATGGAGAGACGGTAAGGCACCCGACGCTCACGGCACCCTTCAAGTAAAACACTATACTGACCCCTAGTGGCCCTCCAGTGATCGAGCACGAATCAGGTGCTGCCAGAGCTTCTCCTTGAACACGTGGCTCAGTCGGTCCCTCATGCCTAGACGAACTGAAGCATGAACCCGCCGGTCAGACTCAAACAAGTACAACAGCAGAGAAATCCTTTGAAACAGGCAGGGCAGTGAAAATTGAGATGTTGAAACGGTGAGATTTTTTGTTAAGGCCGTACAGTCGAACGTGGCCTTGGTTGGACTAAATGAGGTGCGTTTGTTCCGCTTCTGACCTCCCATCATCATAGCAGGCACTTGTTAACACACGACAGTCACTCGTCAGGAAACGCTGCTGTACTTTCACCAAAAAGAAACTATAAAAGTGCCAAACATGCACACCTCCATCTTAAAAACCAACCGCAATGCCCATCGCATGCTTTCGGATGCCTTTTTTACCCCCCAATCGCAACGGGGGTATTCTCATCCCGCTAATGGATTATTGCACTAAACTATGTATGATCTGTCACATAACATGGACTATGCATTTTAAATCGAGACAAAGTGCAGGAGGGGAGCGAACGAGACAAATCTGCTAGGAGTTGCGTTTGATCGAGACTAATAAATATTGGAGGGAATTCGGGTGTTAAAAACAAGAAAAAGCATCCAAACATGATCACTTTGCACTGTAGTACATGAAAGCTAGAGCGTAGATTTGCTTAAAAAAAATCCAACGGTCAGCCTTCTGCCCCTCGGCGGGGTACGTCATAAAGGACTTTACGCTCGGCAATGGCACTTCTCTAACATTAAAAGCTTGTTTTCCGGTTTTAAAACGCTAACGCACAATTGGTTCTTCACGACTGACTCTTTAACACGTAGTTAAGTCACCATTGGCTACAAAAATAATTGAGAACGGGAGGAAAGTACATTGCTAGTGTGAGCGCCTCTATCCGCAGGCGTTCCCCGAAACTTAATTTCTTCTGGACTCAGTCTTTCCATCCGCTTCCATTCCAATCTCATTTTGGGCGAAGGACAATAAGGGGCAAAAGTGCTGTTAGAAAACGTTGAGGTACAAGGCGTGACAGGCAGGGAAAGTAATTAAACGTTACGTCTACAGACAGGAAGAGGAGCGGGGACATAGACGGGCTTCCCTTTAGGTTTGGGTTTTGGAGGGGATATGACAGAACGGCCTCAGTTGGCTGGTTTAATATTGCATAATAGTGCCGAGGTCCACGTGTGGAATTAAAGCAGGCCTTCCTCATCCTGCTGCACAGTGTCGGGGCGGGCCGCGCTTCCATCGCCACAGAGATCGACCCACAGGGATGCACAGGCTTTTGGGAGGTGTGATGGCATGTGTATGCGGTTGTCGGGTTCGTGTGCGTGACTAGTCGAACGTGGGATGGATGTGAGCTGGCTTAGGCAAAGTACATGGTCCTCAGGGTGTCATGGTGAATCTGCACAGCTTTGGCCAGCGCCTGGGGATCCCGACCGTTACTCTGTCCGGAGACGTGGCTTCCCTCGGCACTGAGAGAGACGAAGAGCGAGCAGGGTTATTATAGTTTACTACAACCATAAAAAAACATTTCCCTTGCTTAATCAAAAAAAAAAAACATTTAAATAAATAAAAAAAAAAAAGGTTACATTTAAATGTAAAAAAAAAAAAACAAGGCAACATTTCTCATTTTTATTTAGTTAAACTTGATAACTTGAAATAAAAATGAATAAAAACTGTAGACATTTTGAAAACAACAACTGGTAAAAATGGCAAAGCACACAACAAAGTTACTAAAACTTTAAGTAAATTTAAAATGCTAATGAGAAATAAAAACTAATAAAAATTTTTAGTGAAAACTGTAATAGTATCTCAGTGATACAATAAAATAACACTGCAAGGGAAACTGTTACAGAAACCTTGAGCGATCACAGAACACAACACAAAATCATAATCCTGCTTAATTTGCAATTTAGGACAAAAACAATTACAAAATTGATTATACTGAAAAAATGGCTTTTGGATTTTACTAAGTGTTTTAAGGCAAGTGGTTACATAAAATTAAAGTTATCTTAATTTTAAACCAGGGTTATTAGAGTTAACTAAAACTGAAATTAAAATTAAAACCATAAAAATCAATTTCATTACTTAAATAATAAACTCAAAAATAAACATTAACAGGAAAAAAAAAACAAAAACTTTATTTCAGCTAGTTGACAAGGCAACATTTCTCATTTTAATTTAGTTTAGCTTGACATACTAAAATAACTATTTATTAATTTATTCACATTTTAAAGCCATGCCAGCATTAAGGCTATTTTCATGGCGATCTAAAATAAATAATACTGAAAAAAAATAAAAAATACTTAGACATAAAAAAAACATAATAAAAATTACTAAACGTTTTTAAATTGAATGAAAACCGATTCAAAATATATAAAAAGAAAAAAAAAAGTTTTAAACATACTTTTTTTTTTTAGAATTTAGTTATTAGATTCTAGTCTTAATAACAAAAGTTGTCATTTCATCTCAAACGTCAACATAACTCTTTGCAAACATAACTGAACAATAAACATTAACAGGTATTTTCCTTAACCCAAAAATACATAAAATAACACTTAAATTCAACATTTACTCTCCTGATCCAGCAATATGCAAAGCATGCTGGGAGTTAACAATTTGTGGTCTAATTCACCTAACAATACAAAACTTTTTAGCTTTTATTTCAGCTAGTTGACAAGGCAACATTTCTCATTTTAATTTAGTTTAGCTTGACATACTAAAATAACTATTTATTAATTTATTCACATTTTAAAGCCATGCCAGCATTAAGGCTATTTTCATGGCGATCTAAAATAAATAATACTGAAAAAAAATAAAAAATACTTAGACATAAAAAAAACATAATAAAAATTACTAAACGTTTTTAAATTGAATGAAAACCGATTCAAAATATATAAAAAGAAAAAAAAAAGTTTTAAACATACTTTTTTTTTTTTAGAATTTAGTTATTAGATTCTAGTCTTAATAACAAAAGTTGTCATTTCATCTCAAACGTCAACATAACTCTTTGCAAACATAACTGAACAATAAACATTAACAGGTCTTTTCCTTAACCCAAAAATACATAAAATAACACTTAAATTCAACATTTACTCTCCTGATCCAGCAATATGCAAAGCATGCTGGGAGTTAACAATTTGTGGTCTAATTCACCTAACAATACAAAACTTTTTAGCTATATCATCAGTAACAGTGCTATTGTAGGACAATGCCACAGATATGGGTCTTGGCACACACACCTGTCGTGTTCTTTGTCCACCAAGTGGTATCGCGCACGGAAGGCCACCAGATGGGCGTAGTAGGCTGGCGCGGGGATGGAGACGGAGCGGGTGCAGCGCACATACGTGTGGCACAACTGGTAAGTGAGCAGCTGGAACTCATCAGCAGTGAAGCAGTTGTCGTCCCACAGGACATGGTAGTGGGAGGGTCGGCTGGTGCCCTGAGAAAAGAGGAAGAGGAGTCAAACTCACGAATGCTCAAGGTACGCTATCAAAAACATCTTGTACGATACTGTAGCTTGATCGGACTGACAGGGCTGTCGCATTAGGATGTTTTTGAGGGACTATCACAAAAACAAGACCTTTATAAAGAAATGTTATTTTATTAAATAAAACCATTATCAAAGACGTAAAAAAAAGAAAATATATTTAGCAAAAAATATTTTCTTTTTTTTTTTTCTTTTTTTCTGCATTGTAACATTTTCTCACAATTCCGATTATTAATTTTTTTTGTGCAATTCTGAGTTTATATTAATTCTCAGAAAAACTGAGATTTAAACTCATAATTCTGAAAATAAAAAACCCAGTAGTGGGAAAAAAAATATCTGGAAGGTAATAAAAGTAATATCTGAAGATGTTACTTTTTGGAGTAATTTTGTGCCATTCACCAACATATACTCAAGACTGGATGCCTCTACTGGATTACATAACAGTTATTCACACTGCTAAATCCAAATCTGCGTGCAAAATCATTTGTCGAGTGAACAAGGTGGCGTTTTACACACAACACCGGACCAGCGGGCAGCTTAAAAAGGCAGGAGGAAGTGACATTTGGGGCCATGAAAATCTGTTTGTCTGTACCTGTATTCCAGCATGACTGCAGAGGTAAAAGTCAAACTCGTAGGGGTGTGTGATATCCGTGTCGACTGTCGTACCAGCAGGAATGTTTCCGCTGCGACCCACCTGTGGAGGAAATAAACAGTCATTTAAAGAATGCAATCAACGCCAAAATGATGTTTTCAAAAAAGGTGCAGCCTTCAGGTTTGTCTGAAAACACTTCACCAGATGACATTCCAGAGTTCTTAATAAACTCTCCTTAATCTGACCTAGGTATTCTGTTTACTTCAATTTATAACTATTAACTCAGGATGGGCATTTTAGAGAGTACAAATAAAGTGCAACGGGTGTTGATAAAACCACTGCATTAATAGTGTATCAAAATTAAAGTTTTAAAATAGCTTTTTAGTATTTTCAGACACTACTATATGCTCTTCTACTTGTATAAAACAAGTAGTGTTATTATTAACTAATAGCTTTTGTTAACTGAAATAGAGCTGAGATATAACAAATATTAGATTGAAAACTTAAACAGAAAATGTCACACTGGCACCCTAACTGAAATAAGTTTCCGTAATAAAAAAAAAACAAAACCTATAAAAAAAAAAAAAAGTTAACCATAAAAATAATAACATTAACAAATAATTACTCAATGATACAAAAAAAAAAAAAAGGCAAAATAAAATGAATGACTAAAGTTGATGAAAACTGAACAAATTAAAATAAATGCTAATAATACTAAAACAACACTGGTAAGTAGAAATCCCCTTTTTGGCACACTTGTGTAAACGGTAGCTGTTAGGGGCGTTAGCATTCAGTGTCACGCATCCGTCATTGTTTTGATGACTGATCCTTCCTGTCACTTCTGTGAACTTAAGTACACTATGCATTAGGGCTGTGCGATTAATTGAAATCGAATCGAAATCGCGATTTGAGACGTTGCGATTTCCTAATCACAAAGCCTGCGATGTGGACACGATATTACTCGGTTCCAGAGCATATGCTTGACTGTCAGTCTTGAGTTGCAGTCTTACTTGCCCTGGGCAAGAGTGAGCGCACCTCCAATCTCCCCAATCAGCACTGCTCTAGCCAACTGCGTAAACACCCACCATTAAAAAAAAAAAAAAACGGAAAGCGGGACGGCAGAGAGACAGAGGGGGATTATGGCGTCTACTGGGTCAGCTCAATAGTTAGGCAAATTAAAACTAAAGAAAACCGTATGCAACTTAAGCTTCGAAATGACAGACAACGAACAAAAATTGTCATTTGCAAGAGCTGCGTCACAGCGCACATCAAATGCTCCCTTATCGGTTCTGTTTTCAGTACTGGAGAATAAAAGATACATTCTTAGATGTTTTTGTTAGTACGTGAACGTTATCTTACACATTTTATCTCCCCAACAGATTCATTTGAAATAAGTTTATAATGCACGTTGGCCCAATTCAGAAGAAAGCGCACACAGCCTGTATCTGTGAATGCTTCTCATACTAGCTCCTCTCTGCCACACGCGGCGCAAAACCTGCGTCACGGACGAGCCGTTCATGCTTTATAATGGGTTCATGGGTTATAATGGGAATTTGTTTGGTTTTAATGTAAACTATAATGGTGTCTATTTGATGGATTCTATTGGTGGGATGTAATATGGCAGATGGCAACCAATAGAACAACAGTAATTCCTATAGGAATAATGCCCAAAACAAAAAGGAATTTTGTAATGGTTTAATGGAAACTAAGAATTTCTGTGATGGTTTCTATAGTTTTTTTCAGCAGGGTAATGATACCCATACTGTGCTGCACATTATTGACAATATTGAGCTGAAGCTTGACTTTGCAAATTTAAAATCGCAAATCAAAATCGCAATCGCAATATCTGTAAAAAATAAATAAATAAAAAATCCGCTCTTTGATATTTTCCCCCAAATCGCATATACACACACATATATACATATATACACACATATATATATACACACATATATATACACATACATATATACATATACATACATATATACACATATATACACATATATACATATATACACATATATACATATATACACATATATACATATATACACATATATACATATATACACATATATACACATATATACATATACACATATACACATATATACACATATATACATATACACATATACACATATATACACATATATACATATACACATATACACATATATACACATATATACATATATATATATATATATATATATCGTTTATTGACCTTATTGTCTTGCCATCGCCTCATCTTAGTCATGGGGAAAAAAGCTAGCCAACGAACACGTTTCATCATACTTTTCGTTAACTAAATTAACACTAGTACAGCTGAATATTTAAGTCGTTAAATTCGAGTTTGCGTAAACTCTTCTCTCCACTGTGGATGTCTGTCATCCTCCATTCTGCGTGTCGAGTTTGGTTATGACAGTCAAGATGATGAAACTCTCTCCAAGATGATTAAATGTTCCTATTATTATACTTGATCTGTAGATAAAGATGAATAGTTTTGCATAAAATTATTTTATCTTGCTGGAGTTTAGTGCTGTTTTTATCATGTTACTTGCTACCGGGGTGTCTGTTAGATCACAACACTGGAGTAGAGATTAGGGCTGTGCAATTAATCGAAATCGCGATTTGAGACGTTGCGATTTGCTAATCACAAAGCCTGCGATGTGGACACGATATTACTCGGTTCCAGAGCATATGCTTGACTGTCAGTCTTGAGTTGCAGTCTTACTTGCCCTGGGCAAGAGTGAGCGCACCTCCAATCTCCCCAATCAGCACTGCTCTAGCCAACTGCGTAAACACCCACCATTAAAAAAAAAAAAAAACGGAAAGCGGGACGGCAGAGAGACAGAGGGGGATTATGGCGTCTACTGGGTCAGCTCAATAGTTAGGCAAATTAAAACTAAAGAAAACCGTATGCAACTTAAGCTTCGAAATGACAGACAACGAACAAAAATTGTCATTTGCAAGAGCTGCGTCACAGCGCACATCAAATGCTCCCTTATCGGTTCTGTTTTCAGTACTGGAGAATAAAAGATACATTCTTAGATGTTTTTGTTAGTACGTGAACGTTATCTTACACATTTTATCTCCCCAACAGATTCATTTGAAATAAGTTTATAATGCACGTTGGCCCAATTCAGAAGAAAGCGCACACAGCCTGTATCTGTGAATGCTTCTCATACTAGCTCCTCTCTGCCACACGCGGCGCAAAACCTGCGTCACGGACGAGCCGTTCATGCTTTATAATGGGTTCATGGGTTATAATGGGAATTTGTTTGGTTTTAATGTAAACTATAATGGCATCTATTTGATGGATTCTATTGGTGGGATGTAATCTGGCAGATGGCAACCAATAGAACAACAGTAATTCCTATAGGAATAATGCCCAAAACAAAAAGGAATTTTGTAATGGTTTAATGGAAACTAAGAATTTCTGTGATGGTTTCTATAGTTTTTTTCAGCAGGGTAATGATACCCATACTGTGCTGCACATTATTGACAATATTGAGCTGAAGCTTGACTTTGCAAATTTAAAATCGCAAATCAAAATCGCAATCGCAATATCTGTAAAAAATAAATAAATAAAAAATCCGCTCTTTGATATTTTCCCCCAAATCGCACAGCCCTACTACGCATCTGAAGTCTTACAAGCCTTCTTTCATCATAATTTTAGAGTAATCTGACTCTCCAGAGGCGCATAAACAGGTGGCACACTCACTCTCTCGTTGCGGTCGGCACAGAAGAGGCGCGTGTGGTGGCGTTTCTGCACCACTATGTACGTGATGCCAGGCTGGTACTCCTTCTCAAGACTGATACAGGCCTCTCGAATGGCCAGCAGCTCATAATACAACACCTATGAGCAGAAACAGGATCATGCTTTATATTTTAATGAACATAAAATTATTCTATTAGTGATGGGAAAGACAAATTAATCCACACCTGTCTAAACTGGCCCTCAGACACGCCGTCTCTGTAGAAGATGATTCTGGTGGGTTTGTAGCGAGTGGACTTGTAGAACTGAATGAGTAACTCTCGCACCATAGAGGCCAAGTCCTGAATCACTTCCTGTCTGGGTCTCTGGACACGCACCGTGGCGCAGTACCTGCTGGGATGAGCGTCCATACTGCCCACCACCTATACACACACACACAGAGAGGAAGGTACATTTTATAGTCATGATGTTACTTAATGTTATAATATATATATATTTATATACACACACATACACACAGTCAAACCAAAAATTATTCAGACACCAGATATAATTCTGGTTCAATAATGCTGCAGCCAGGTTTCTAAATGGAGTCCACAAACAGTTACTCTCTAGCTCAGCCTCGAACATGACTGAAGTCAAGAGGGGATCGTGCGTTTGCTGTTGTTGGACCTAGGCTCTGGAATAGCCTTCCCTTTAATCTGAGATCCCTGTCCTCTGTACATGAGTTTAAATCGAAGTTAAAGGGTTAGTTCACCCAAAAATGAAAATTCTGTCATTAATTACTCACCCTCGTGTTGTTCGAAACCCGTAAGACCTTCGTAAGACAGTACCGTGAATGCAGTAGAGACGAAAATGTGGAATAAAGTCGTTATTTTTGTTTTCTTTGCGCAAAAAAGTGTTCTCGTAGCTTCGTAACTTTACAGTTGAACCACTGATGTCACACGGACTACTTTGTCGATCATCTTGGTGCTTTTCTGGACCTTGAACGTGGTAGTTACCTTGCTGTCTATGGGAGGGTCAGAGAGCTCTCAGATTTCATCAAAAATATCTTAAATTGTATTCCAAAGATGAACAAAAGTCTTACGGGTTTGGAATAGGGATGTGCGCGATGACTAATTTGACTGTCGTTTAAACTAAAGTTTTGTATCCGACTAGTCTAAAAGCAAGAAACCCCCAAAAGACGGTAAGAAAAAAAAAAACCTCTGTGCGTGCGTGTAGCATATACAGTATAATAGCCTATATTTGAAATACTTAATCTACTAATCACATTGTCAAATCCCTCAATGAATTCCGCTTGCCGCACACTTGCTTCACGTTATCATTTCATTTTAGGCGGTCGTTAAAAAGAAAAAAAAGAAGAGCATACACTCAACGTAAGCCAAAGCAAAGCTTAAAGAAAAAAAATAAACTCTGTGCTTGCGTGTAGCATATATATAATAGCCTATATTTGAAATACTTAATCTATGAATCACACTGTCAAATCCCTCAATGAATTCCGCTTGCCGCACACTTGCCTCGCGTTATCATCATTTAATTTTAGAAGGTCGTTAAAAAGAAAAAAAGAAAAGTATACACTCAACATCGGCCAAAGCATAGCTTATTTATTCAAATCAGCTGGGGAAATGCAGAACAGTGGAAAATCAATCAATAGCCTGACAGAATTCTTAATCTTCATATAACGTTAGCCAACATATTAAAACACAATTCAAAAACAATAGGAAGGTTTATCAAGAAATAGCATTAAAACGGCTTTTAAAAACGTATACTTTGTGTAGGCTATATCGTCTAAAAACTAGAAAAAAGTCACTTGGCAGGAACTGAAGTCGCAGGCATGCAGAGATAACGAAAAGCAAGCCGATAAGAGTTTCAGAAAGCGCCTGGACATCCCGCACCACCACCGAAGTGGGTTTTCGTTGGAGGAATAGACGGTGCGGACGGGATCGCAGCGCCGGCAGGGTTGTAGTGAATGACGTGATTGACACATTTGCTGGCTTTGGCTAGCCTCTAAGCTAACGCCTACATGCCTGTATTGAATATGATTACGCATCACTCCAGTAGAGTTATTGTAAGACAATTTGACATTACAC
>NW_015506467.1:35730-41385 GCF_001515645.1 Sinocyclocheilus grahami | reverse complement strand
AGTATTCCAACATGATAACAACCCCAAACACACCTCCAAGACGACCACTGCCTTGCTAAAGAAGCTGAGGGTAAATGTGATGGATTGGCCAAGCATGTCTCCAGACCTAAAACCCTATTGAGCATCTCAAGGCCTCTAACATCCACCAGCTCCGTGATGTCGTCATGGAGGAGTGGAAGAGGACTCCAGTGGCAACCTGTGAAGCTCTGGTGAACTCCATGCCCAAGAGGGTTAAGGCAGTGCTGGAAAATAATGGTGGCCACACAAAATATTGACACTTTGGGCCCAATTTGGACATTTTCACTTAGGGGTGTACTCACTTTTGTGGCCAGCGGTTTAGACATTAATGGCTGTGTGTTGAGTTATTTTGAGGGGACAGCAAATTTACACTTATACAAGCTGTACACTCACTACTTTACATTGTAGCAAAGTGTCATTTCTGCAGTGTTGTCACATGAAAAGATATAATAAAATATTTACAAAAATGTGAGGGGTGTACTCACTTCTGTGAGATACTGTATGTATGTATATATATATACACACACACACAGTCAAACCAAAAATTATTCAGACACCAGATATAATTCTGGTTCAATAATGCTGCAGCCAGATTTCTAACTGGAGTCCACAAGCAGTTACTCTCTAGCTCAGCCTCGAACATGACTGAAGTCAAGAGGGGATCGTGTGTTTGCTGTTGTTGGACCTAGGCTCTGGAATAGCCTTCCCTTTAATCTGAGATCCCTGTCCTCTGTACATGAATTTAAATTGAAATTAAAGGGTTAGTTCACCCAAAAATGAAAATTCTGTCATTAATTACTCACCCTCGTGTTGTTCGAAACCCGTAAGACCTTCGTAAGACAGTACCGTGAACGCGCGTCCACAAGTGACGCAGTAGAGATGAAAATGTGGAATAAAGTCGTTATTTTTGTTTTCTTTGCGCAAAAAAGTGTTCTCGTAGCTTCGTAACTTTACAGTTGAACCACTGATGTCACACGGACTACTTTGTCGATCATCTTGGTGCTTTTCGGGACCTTGAACGTGGTAGTTACCTTGCTGTCTATGGGAGGGTCAGAGAGCTCTCAGATTTCATCAAAAATATCTTAAATTGTGTTCCGAAGATGAATAAAGGTCTTACGGGTTTGGAATAGGGATGTGCGCGATGTCGTTTAAACGAAAGTTTTGTATCCGACTAGTCTAAAAGCAAGAAACCCCCAAAAGACGGTAAGAAAAAAAACCCTCTGTGCGTGCGTGTAGCATATACAGTATAATAGCCTATATTTGAAATACTTAATTTATGAATCACACTGTCCAATCCCTCAATGAATTCCGCTTGCCGCACACTTGCCTCACGTTATCATTTCGTTTTAGGCAGTCATTAAAAAGAAGAGCATACACTCAACATAAGCCAAAGCATAGCTTATTTACTCAAATCAGCTGGGGAAATGCAGAACAGTGGAAAATCAATCAATAGCCTGACAGAATTCTTAATCTTCATATAACGTTAGCCAACATATTAAAACACAATTCAAAAACAATAGGAAGGTTTATCAAGAAATAACATTAAAACGGCTTTTAAAAACGTATACTTTGTGTAGGCTATATCGTCTAAAAACTAAAAAAAATGCAACAATGCCCATTTTACTTACTCAGACCATGTGTTATTTGTTCAGTGAAATTATCAACGTGGTCTGGTGAAAGACGGGACCTCTATTTTAACAATAAAATTCCTGCACTTTAAAAAACGCGCTCAGCAGGAACTGAAGTCGCAGGCATGCAGAGATAACGAAAAGCAAGCCGATAAGAGTTTCAGAAAGCGCCTGGACATCCTGCACCACCACCGAAGTGGGTTTTCGTTGGAGGAATAGACGGTGCGGACGGGATCGCAGCGCCGGCGGGTTGTAGTGAATGACGTGATTGACACATTTGCTGGCTTTGGCTAGCCTCTAAGCTAACGCCTACATGCCTGTATTGAATATGATTACGCATCACTCCAGTAGAGTTATTGTAAGACAATTTGACATTACACCGTTTACACAAAACGTTTCCGTTTCCTTCTAATTCAAAATAATCCCACACCTTCTCGTCTTTCGCATGGTCATTTTTGAACTTGCCACAACTGACACGAAGAAAACGCATGTGAGGTCTGAGGAAAAATGTAGTTTCCGCCCAGATAAACTTTTAAAAATAATGTATTATTTTTCAAACGTTTTATTTGAACTTGTTATTTAAAATGTTTTAAATGCAATGTTAAAATGATGGTAATTTGAATGATAAAATCATGTTTTTGTTTTTCTGTCGTGTAATCGACTATTGTTTTCAGTGTCGACTAGTAGGAGCTGTACCGTTTAGTCGACTAGACCCGCACATCCCTAGTTTGGAACAACACGAGGGTGAGTAATTAATGACAGAATTTTCATTTTTGGGTGAACTATCCCTTTAAATCTTATCTTCTGGCCCGAGCATTTAGCAACTCTTAATTATGATTTATTCTCATTATCTCTTATCTTAGTTTTATACTCCGTAAAGCACAGTGGTCAACTCCTGTTGTGTTTATTTGTGCTATATAAATAAATGAAATTATTTTTGATATTTTTTACTAGTGGATGCAGGACACTATAGCTCATTTATGTAAGTGAGGATAGCAAAATGAATGTCATACCCAAAAATTCTTCATACAGTGGACTACCAGTAAAACTGATAAAAATGTGTTACCAAAATTATTCAGACACTTTGACCTGACCATGTTTTGCTTAAGTGTTTTTTCTTTAATTGCTAATGCTAACTTTTCACACCACAGACTGAACAAAATTAAACATTGCTTGGTAATTGGTTGACCTAAACTGGTATGATCTAATTGTGTTTCTTAAATTTAACAGCTATTCAATCTAATTCATTACATACCTTTCTATCAAAGTTATGTGATATTATCAAGATTAATTTGTTCTGACAGTTTAACTCTTGAGTTCTTGTCATATTTTATTACCATTTTCTAAACTATAGCGAATAAACTGTGATAATGTGAGCAATGTTGAAGGTGTCTGAATACATTTTGGTTTGACTGCACATAACGTATCCATTATATCATTCAGCTCTAAGCGACACCGACCGCTGCAATGGAGGGTTTCTTCCCGTCTCCTGCAGGTGGATGCGTCACATCCGCCCCCAGAAAGATGACAGGCTGTTGAAACACTGACGGCCTGAGAAACAGCACATACAAACACACTACATTAGTTAAGAGTTCATGAGCCATATTTAACATCATCACAAACCAGCCATTAGCAATGTTGTATAATACTGCGTTGGCTAGTGTCTACAAATCAGCTTTGTCTGTATGTAGCAGTCAATAAATCAGGGTTTCCCAAAAGGAGGGTTTATGAGTGAACTGCAGGGGTTTCAGGATTTGATGAAAAGCAAACAATTAATCAAACAATGTAAAATGAAGCCAGTGCTACACCAAAATAAAAGCTTGAGGGTTTGAATATTTGAAAGTTTTAACTTGTAGTCTAAAATAAAATTATAATGATCAAATATTCATTTTTCAACAGTAATAGGCTACATTCTTCATTTTTAAAGAGTTAAAGTTACTATCTAATAATAATAAGTGTTAATTTCGTTAACGGAAAGTATGACGAAAAATATTCGTCATTTTAAGCAATCTGGCAACCATGCGCACACGCTCACTCCTCATTGCGGAAGCGCCGCTGCCGATGATCTGAAAACAGCGACAAACAAGCTGGAGTTTAGCGATCTAAATGAAAGCGTCACTCAACCGGTCTGTGTTCCCTCATGAGATCTCGACTGTATTGTTTGTGACTGTGATCGCTGAATAAATGCACTTACTCAACCGCTGTTGTTTTAATAGAGAAATAGGCTATTGCCATTTGGCATTTGCCAGTTATTATAGTTAAACTTGACTAAACAAAAACAGGACAAGGTTGACTAAATATGATAAATAAAATGTACATTTGAGTAAGACTAAGACTAAATTAAGAATGGCTGCCAAAATTAATACTGCTGTACGGTTAATTAATAATAATCTTATTGCTAAAATGTCAAGTTTTCACAAACTAGACTAAAATACTTCAGATTTTCTTTGACTAAAACTCGACTAAAATGTTGAGACTTTTAGTCGACTAAAACTTGACTAAAGCTAAATAGGATAAGGTTGACTAAATATGATAAAAACTAACAAGGACATTTAACACGGGACTAAGACTAAAATTGAAAATAGCTGACAAAATTAACACTAATTAATAACAACCAGTATTCTGACAAAATAAAAGCTAAATGATTTGTAATGTTAAGATTGAGGGTTTTAATATTTGAAATTTAAGCATTTAAGACAAACATTAGTATTGTAAGTTGTAGTCAAATAAAATTATCATCAAATATGAATTTTTCTTTTATCAGTAACAGCTTACATTCCTTTATTTTTACAGAGATAAAGCTACAACAACAACAATAATTTCACATACATATATATATATATATATACACACACATACACAGTATATATATATGCCAAAATAGAATTATCAGATTTTAATTTTTTTTTACTTTAATAGCCTATATTTCTGTCTTCATTTGTATAGTTAAAGATACTATATAAAAACAAAAATGTTCTGTTCCGTTTATGTTTATGTTTATGTTCTGAAAACCAAAACAAGGCTGGCAAAGCAAACCGTTGATGCGGCACCAGGATGTTGTTG
The DNA here is from genome assembly GCF_001515645.1 of Sinocyclocheilus grahami. Classification (NCBI taxonomy): domain Eukaryota; kingdom Metazoa; phylum Chordata; class Actinopteri; order Cypriniformes; family Cyprinidae; genus Sinocyclocheilus; species Sinocyclocheilus grahami. The sequence goes on along the minus strand of NW_015506467.1, from coordinate 36,676 downwards.
TTGTTGATTCCACCAAGTTTGACGTTGATTTTGAGGCAGAGGTTGGAGAGCGTCTGAGGCGAGGTTTTCACCACGTTCTTCACCTGAACACACTGAGTGGCCATTCCTAGAAGAGTGTCTCCCACACGCTTCACCTCCGCTGCACAGATCAAACGTGTGTTCATTAGTCTGAGGGCGTTTGGCAGGAGGGCGGCTCTGCTCCGTGTGCGCTGTTCTTACCATAGACGGGTGTTTTTCCGGGCAGGATGACGATGATGAGCTGCAGTCCGGAGTAGGTGTTCTTCAGGTGTCTGAACATGGGCTCCACGCTGTCGGCTCCCTGTGCGTACTTACAGAAACACGGCTGACCCTGGATCGGCATCCCAGCGTCCTTTGAGATCTTACGCAGCTGGTCCGTGAAGTTCCTGAGGAAGAGATCTTCACATTAACACCAAAGCATTCGTAGCTGATTTATTAGCATGAAATATGTCTTAGAGTTATCAAGGTTGAAAACAGTTGGGGTGCTTTTTGATATTTCTCAGAAATCTGCAATCTCTAAAGAACAGCATTTGAATTAATTAGAAAAAAAAAAAAAAGAAAGAAAGAAATCTCATTCCACTTGAATTTTCATTGGTCACATTCCCACGGTTTTGACCGATTCAATATTACAATAAAATAATAATTGCCATGATTTTATTGTGATTATTGATTGTTGTATTGGGATTATGGTCATATTGTGAAATACAAATATCACTAAAATATAAAACTAAAACTGAAACTGAAATCATAAAAAGCATTTTTGTTGCTTGAAATAAAAGGTAACACTTTAGAATAGGGAACACTTATTCACTATTAACAACGACTTTTTCCTCAATAAATTCCTAATTTGCTGCTTATTAATAGTTAGTAAGGTAGTTGTTAAGTTTGTTAGTAATATGCATGCTAATAAGCAACTAGTTAAGAGACC